>NW_007251268.1:75649-84074 GCF_000164805.1 Carlito syrichta
AAAAAAAAAAAAAAAAAAAAAATGAAATAAAATAAAATGAAATGGTACATCCATATGATAAAATACTACTCAACTATAAAAAGGATTAACTGCTGATACATACAACAATGTAAATGATTTTGAGGGCATCACACTGAGTGAAAATAGCCCGTATCAAAGGGTTAGATACCGTACTATTCGCTTTACATAACCTTTAGGAATGGAGAACAGATTTGTGGTTGCCAGGGGCTAGAGACGATGATGGGGAGATGAGTGTGTGTAACTGTGAAGAGGCAGCACGAGGGAAAGCGTTGTGGTGATGGAAAAGCTCTGCATTTTGATTGCAGTGGTGGGTACAAGAAAACACAGAAAATAAAATGTCAGGAAACTAAACACACACCTTCTATCAATGTAAGTTGCATCCACTCTGGAAAACTGGGTGGTAGGTGCACACAAACTCTCCTATTTTTGCAACTTCCTAAGGGTCTATAATCTACTCAAAATAAAAAGTTAGAAAAAATAACAACCTTTGAGGCATTTCGAATTTAAGAATATTTTAGTGACTACTGGTTCCGAATTCTTAAACTTAACGTTGGTATCTTTTTTTATGACTCTGAATGTGATAAAGATAATCCTACATTCTCATCATCTTTTCTTAGATGCTAAACAGATTTGTGTGTACAAAATCAGGCAATTTTAACTAAACCTAGTTTAAATACTGTACTTAAAGCCCTCAAAATTTCCTTGAACCATCTATGGTTTAGTCCTGCAATAGAATCCCCTTTCTAAAGCAATCCCACCGTGGCTCGTCCCTGCTCTTCCCATATAATTAGAGACCAAGCTACCATGCTAGTACAATGATCCAGTGGGCATATGACCCAGGCTGAGCTCTCCTTTCTCCATAAATGCTGGCTACAATACAGAGAAATCTTTCTCCATATGGCTGAACATACTGTGGGTAGCTTGTTTTTTCCAAGCAGTTGGCTTAGAGAGAGAGAAGGAAAGACTAGTGACAGAGATGCAGTGTAGACACTGTGTCTTTTTGGAAGTCCCTCATTTCCTTTTGGTACATGGGACCACGCTTTGAGGAGCAAGGTGCTAAGGGGTACAACCAGTCAGTTCTCAGGTTGTGTAGGACATCTGCAGAACCAACATAATTCTTGGAGATGGTATTATGATTGACATGATTTGTTTTTTTTTCAACTTTTATTTTCCAGTGTTTAAGCATTGGAAATAATGTTATAAATATCTTTATGTTTTGAATGTGTTTATTTTGGTGTTTCAAGCTGAAATACACGCTACTGGGAAGGCGAATATTGGCCAGACTCATACCTGGAACGAGTTCCTCTGTAGTTCAACCAGAAAACTCTCACTCTCTCTCATTCCCAAGGAGTTTTATTATGAATTAGTGAAGTTCAAGGAAACATTTTGGGCTTTGTTTTCTCAGCATCATTTTTCAAATTTTAATGTGCATAAAGATTATCTGGTGATATTATTATACACAATTCTAATTCAGTGGGTCTGGAGACGGGCTTGAAATGCTGCATTTCCAATGTCTCCCAGGCAACTTGTCCTGGGCTTCACATAACAGCTCGAGGTTCACTGAAGTTTCTGATAAGCCTAGGCAAATGTCCGCCCTGCCTTTTTGGAAGCTCTGTCCTTGTGAAGTCTGCCTCGGGGCATCTTCCACCAGGGCCCTTCCACATCCTGCTTGTTCATAACTACCTGCCACCTCCACACAGATACCAAGAAGCCTGGGAAAAGGCCTCATTTCCCCAGTTTCACTGCTTTACTTGCCCACCTACAGCCAGCTCTGCTCTGGACTTCAGGGTGCCCTATCTTGCTCTGGCTGCCTTCCTTCTTTAAAATTCAGGTAAGCCAGGCACGATGGTTCATGCCTATGATCCCAGCACTTTGGGAGGCGGAGGTGAGAGGATTGCCTCAGCCCACTGGTTTGAGACCAACCTGAGCAACTTGGCAAGACCTCACCTCTACAATAAATTTTAAAATTAGCTGGGTGTGGTGGTGCACGCCTGTAGTCCCAGTTTCTTGGAAGGCTGAGGTGGAACGGTCGCCTGAGCCCAACAGGCCGAGGGTGCAGTGGCCGTGAGCATACCACTGCTCTCCAGCCTAGGCAACAGAGTGAGACTTTGACTCAAAAATAAATAAATAAATAAAGTTGAAGTAAAATTTACCTAATATAAAATTAGCCAAATTAAAGTGTACAAGTCAGTGATATTTAGAATATTCACAATGTTGTATAAGCACCTACCTTTATCTAGTTCCAAAACACTTCATCAGTCCTAAATAAGACCCTATATCCATTATGCAGTCACTCCACCATTCTCCCTCAGTCCCTGGAAACCTCTAATCATCTTTCTATCTCTATGGATTTGCCTGTTTGGGTGTTTAATACAAGGGGGACTGGGTGTGGTGGCACATACCTGTAGTTCCGGCTACTCAGAAGGCTGAGGCCAAAGGATCACCTGAACCCAGCAGGTCAAGGCTGTGATGGCAGTGAGCGATATGCTACTGCACTCCAGCCTGGGTGACAGAGTGAGACTTCAACTCAAAAAAAAAATACAAGTGGAATTATGCAATATGTACTAGTTATGTAACTGTTGTGTCTGGCTCTTTCAATGAGCATAATGTTTGTTTTGGGTTTTTTTGTTTGTTTTGAGTTGGAGTCTCATTCTTGTCACCCAGGCTGGAGCGCAGGGGTATGCTCACAGCCACTGCAACCTCAACCTGCTGGGCTCAGGCGATTATTCCACCTCAGCCTTCCAAGTCGCTGGAACTACAGAGACACACACCACCATGCCCAGCTAGTTTTTGTGATTTATTGTAGAGATGAGGTCTCACCAAGTTGCCCAGGCTGGTCTCAAACCCCGCCGGGCTAAGGCAGTCCTCACACTTTGGCTTCCCAAAGTGCTGGGATTACAGGCTGAGCCACTACGCCTGACCAGAGAATAATATTTTCAAGCTTCATCCTTGTAGTGTGTATCAGTACTTTATTCTTTTTATGACTGAGCAATAGTCCATTGTATGGATACACTACATTTTGTTTACCCATTCTCAGTTGATGGACTTTTGGGTTGTTCTCACCTGTTGGCTTTTCAAAATAGTGTTAATATAATCATCCATGTACAAGTATCTGTCTGAATATCTGTTTGAAGTTCTTTGGGTTATATACCTAGGAGTGGAATTACAGTAATTCTAAATTTAACTTTTTGAGGAATTGTCAAACTGTTCCACAGCACCTGAGACATTTTACATTTCCACCGGCAATGTGCACATGGATCAATTCCTCCCATCCTTTCAAACACTTGTTATTTTCCATTTTTATTTTTATTTTTTTGAATTGGAGTCTCACTCTGTTGCCCAGACTGGAGTGCAATGGCACACTCCCGGCCACCGCAGCCTCGACCTGCTGGGCTCCAGTCATCCTTCCACCTCAGGCTTCCAAGTAGCTGGAACTACAGGCACGTACTACCATGCCTGGCTAATTTTTTGATTTATTGTAGAGATGAGGTCTCACCAAGTTGCTCAGGATTCGAGCCCATGGTCTCGAATCCGCGGGCTCAGGCAATCCACTCACCTCCTCTTCCCAAAGTGCAGGATTACAGGCTGAGCCACCGAGTCCAGCTAATTTTCTCTTTTGTTGCTTATTCTTTTAGTGTCATTTCTAAGAACTCATTGCCAAATACAAGGCCTTGAAATTTTACCTTTGTTTTCTTTGAAGAGTTTTATAAATTTTATATTTAGGTATTCGATCTAGTTTGAGTTAATACTTATTTATTTATTTATCTATCTAAGGTGGGTCTCACTCTATCAACCAGGCTGGAGTGCAGTGGCACTATCACTATCACGGCTCACTGTAGCCTCAACCTGCTAGACTGAGTAGCTGAGACTACTGTAATGTGCCGCCTTGTCTAGCTTTCTTTTTTTTTAATTTTTATAGAGACAAGGTCTTGTTATGTTGTCCAGGCTGTTCTCAAACTCCTGGGCTCAGCCAATCCTTCCACCTCGGCCTCCCAAAGTGCTGGGATTATAAGCATAAGCCATCAAACCTGGCTGAGTTAATAGTCCTAAGGTAGAGACCGAACTTTCTTCTCTTGCATGTGGATATTCGGTTCTCTCATCATCATTTGTTGAAAAGACGATTCTTTTCTCATCGAATGGTCTCATCACCCTTGTTGATAATCGAATGTTTATAAAAGTATGAGTTTATTTCTGGATTCCTGGTTCTATCCCATTGATCTATATGTCTATTCTTCTGCCAGTACCACTCTGCTTTGATAACTATAGCTTTCTCCAGCTTTATTGTGGTATAATTGACAAATTAAAATTGTATGTATTTAAAGTATACAACTAGGTGTCTGATATATGTATGCATGGTAAAATTATCACCACAATTAAGCTAATCAGCATATCTATCCCCTCACACCAGTGCCATTTTCCTTCTTTTTCATGTGTGATGATAACACCCAAGGTTTGTCATGGTAGTACATTTCTAGCATATAACACAATATTGTTAACTGCAATCACCACGTTGTACATTAGACCTCCAGGACACATTCATCTTGCATAACTGAAATTTTGTGCCCTGACCAACATCTCATTTCCTTCTCATTCCCACCCCCAGCAATTTCCGGTTCTATGAGTTTGGCTGTTTTAGATTCCACCTACGAGTAAGATCATGCAGCATTTTTCTTTTGTGTCTAGCTTTTTCATTTAGCATAATGTTCTCCAGGTCCGTCCATGTGGTGGAAAATGGCGGGATTTCTTTCTTTTCCTTAAGGCTGAATAATATTCCAGAGAGAAAGTGTGTGAGTGTAGGCGCGCGTGCCACATTTTTTCCCGTTCATTCATTCACCAATGGGCATTTAGGTTGCTTCCCTACTTTGGCCACTGTGAATAATGCTGCCGTGAACACGGGAGAGCAGATATCTCTTTGAGATTCAGATCTCATTTCCTTTGGTCATATATTCAGAAGTGGGATCGCTGTATCCTATGGTAAACCTACATTTAATTTTTTGCTGAGTCTTCATTTTCTCTGCATTCTCACCAACACTTGTTATCTTTTGTCTCTTTGACAGTAGCCATTCCAATAGATGTGAGGTGATATCTCATGGTGGTTTTCATTTGTGTAGTTTATACAAGGTGAAGATCTAATGAATAGCATATGGGATATGTGGTACCTCTCCTTTATTCTTCTTTATTGCTTTGGATATTTGAGTTCTTTTGTGGCTTCATGTGAATTCCAGGATTTTTGTTTCTATTCTTGCAAAGGATGATATTAAGATTTTGATAGGACTACGTTGAACTGTAGGTAGCTTTAGTAGCACAGATATTTTAACAATATTAATTCTCCCAATCCATGAGCATGGAATGTCTTTCCATTTATCTGTGTCTTCTTCATTTCATTCAACAAAATTTTTTATAGTTTTTAGTGAGCAAGGCTTTTACTTCTTTAAGTTTATTCCTAAGGAATTTTTTGTTGCCATTATTAATGGGATTTTTAAAATTTTTCTTTGAAGATAGTTCATTGCTAAATGTATAGAAATGCCATCTATTTTTTCATTTTTCTTTTTTTTTTTTTTTTGAGTTGAAGTCTCACTCCGTCGCCCAGGCTGGAGTGCAGTGGCACGCTCACCGCCACCCCAGCATCAACCTGCTGGGCTTCAGCAATTATTCCACCTCAGCCTTCCAAGTAGCTAATACTACAGTCACACGCTACCATGCCTGGCTAATTTTTTTTTTTTTTTTTTTTTTTTAGTAAAGATGAGGTCTCGCCAACATGCCCGGGCTGGTCTCGAACCCATGGGCTCAGGCAATCCACTCACCTCAGCCTCCCAAAGTGCTGGGATTACAGCCTGAGCCACCAAGCCTGGTTTAATATTTTTGAGTGCTGGCTTTGTATCTTGCAACTTTACTGGATTTGTGTACTAGTTCTAACAGTTTGGTCTTGTGGTTTTTTTTAGTCTTTAAGGCTTTCTACCTATATGATTATGTTATCTGCAAACACAGATAATTTTACTTCCTTTGTATTCTTTGCAATTCATAGAGATTTTTATACAAAATTTCATATAAATATCCATATACATTTTGAGATCAATTTTCCCACATCTTCAAAAAAGGCCATTAGAATTTTAATAGGGTTGCTTTGGGGAACATTGCTATATTAACAATATTAAGTCTTCTGGTCCCTCAACCAATTCATCTTCAACAAAGCCATCAATAACACACAGAGAAGAGAGGAAACCATATTTAGCAACTGGTGCTAAGAAAACTGGCTAGTCACATGCAGATGAATGAAACTGGATCTGTCCATATATACAAATACATATACTATTACCATATACAAAAATCAACTCAAAATGGATCAAATGTAAAATCTCAAACTATAAAAATCTTAGAATAGACAGTGAATTCTTGACCAAGCCCTCAAAACCAAGTGCGACAAAAGCTAAGATAGACATATGGGACCACATCAAACTGAAAATTTTTACACAGCAAAAGAAACCATCAAGAGAGTAAAGAGACCACTCACAGAATAGAAAAAAATATTTGCAAGCTATACATCTGACAAGAGCCTAACATCCAGGATCTACAAGGAACTCAGATGACTCAAAAGGTAAAAAAAACTCATTAAGAAATGGGCAAAGGACATGAACAGACACTTCTCAAAGGATGACATCCAAGCAGCCAACAAACACATGGAAAAAATGTTCAGCCTCATGAGTCATCAGATAAATGCAAATCAAAACTACAATGAGATGCTACCTAATACCAGTAAAGATGGCTATCATTAATAAGTCAAAAAACAACAGGTGCTAGCATGGCTGCAGAGAAAAGGGGAAATTTCTGCATGGTTGGTGGGAACATAAAGCTAGCTCAACCTCTATGGAAAGCAGTATGGTGATTTCTCAAAAACTGGAAATTTAGCTTCCATAAGATCCAGCAATCCCTCTTCTGGGAATATACTCAGAGGAACATAGATCACACTTCCATAAAGACACCTGCACACACATGTTTCTTGCTGCACTATTCACAATAGTAAAGACACGGAACCAACTCAGATGCCCATCAAAAGTGGACTGGATAAGGAAAGTGTGGTACATCTACACAATGGAACGTTATGCAACCATGAAGAACAAAATCATGGCTTTCACAGCAAATTGGATACAGCTGGAGACCATCCTATTAAGTGAACTATCACAGAAACAAAGGACCGAATACCGCATGTTCTCACTCATAAGCAGGCACTGAACACCAGTTCACACCAGCACACGGGTGACATCAGCAATCACTAGGCACTGCTAGGAGAGGGAAGGAGGGAGGCATATGATAACACAATGAGTACCTGGCCCCCTGCCAAGGGGAGAGAGGGCCAGCTAGAAACCCTAACTTCACCTACATGCATCCTACTTATGAACCAAATCCTCACTTGGTCCCCGCAACTCTAAATTTTTTTTTAAAAGAAGGCAGTGACTACAGTGGCTGTGAGTGTGCCACTGCACTCCAGCCTGGGTGACAGAGTGAGACTCCAACTCAAAAAAAAAGGCGGTGATAGATGAATTAAAGAACATGAAATGCATAAGACAGGTGGAAACCCACAATCACAATGCTTTCAGAATAGGGTCCATATTGCTCCCTCTGGCCTTAGTACGCTGCACCAGGGTTTGGGCTGCTGTGTCCTCACTGTCATTGCCAATCTGAGATGTGGGGGATAGCAAACAGGCTATTTTATTTTATTTTATTTTATTTTTTATTGTAGAGACAAGTCTCACCAATTTGCCCAGGCTGGTCTTGAACCCATGGGCTCAGGCAATCCACTCATCTCAGCCTCCCAAAGTGTTGGGATTACAGGCTGAACCACCAAACTAGGCCAAGCAGGCAATGTTAAATGCATCAAGGCTTCCACAAGTTGTTTTAAGTTTTTCACTAAATCCCAGAGTTCTACCAGAATCATTTCTGACCAGTTGACATCACGGAGGCGCAGAGCCCTGGAGTTCCCAATACCATTTGAATGACATCCTCTTCCTTCTTTTTTGTATTGCTTCTTCTCTCTAGTTCATACATTCCTAGGATTGGCTTTTTCTTCCAGTGGAATAATGAGATATAAGTTATGAAGGTCACGGTCACATACACCAGCTTAAGGGGAAGGGGTGAACATTTCCCAGGGTCACAGCCCCAGGCTACATCCAACTTGGGCAATAGAAGCCCAACTCTCTATAGAACTGCACTAGGCTGGGACAAAACCCCAGGAAGAAAGAGTTTGTTTTCCTGACTTTGTTGACAGCATGTATCTCCCCTGGAAGCCTCATTGGAAGCAAATGTTGGTTGAAAACAAGACTTGGGCCTGGCTCGGTGGCTCAGCCTGTAATCCCGCGCCTTTGGGAGGCTGAGGTGAGTGGATTGCCTGAGCCTGCGGGTTCGAGAC
>NW_007251268.1:84101-88965 GCF_000164805.1 Carlito syrichta
CTGGGCAGCGAGACCTCATCTCTACAATAAATCAAAAAATCAGCCAGGCGTGGTAGCACATGCCTGTAATTCCAGCTACTCGGAAGGCTGAGGCAGAACGATTGCTGGATCCCAGCAGGCAAGGCTGCAGTGGCCAGAAGCGGCCACTGCACTCCAATCTGGGTGACTGAGTGAGACTCCAACCCAAAAAAAAGAAAAGAAAAGACTTGGGTAATTACACTCCTACTTTCTATCATAATACATTGGAGATACGGATATTACCCTTTCTGTGGTACTGCACTCTACAGTTTACCTCAATGTTCATGATCTTCTTCCACTTTTACAAGAGTACTTGTCACACAGTACAGAGGAGGAAACTCAAACCCAGGAAGCACCAGCAACTTTCCCAAGGCTCTGACAAGCTAATAATGGGGCCAGGACACTACCACAGACAATGAAAGGGAGTCCTAAGCTCCTCCCATTGTCCCTGAACCCCACCACATACATTTATGAAACCCCAGCTTCCTTTCCAGAAACCCTGGAAGTCACTCTAAAGTGAACATCCCCTCCTCCAAGTAATGTGCTACACCTCATCAATAGATCAGCAAATGAACCAAACAGAAGCTTAAATACCTTTCAGGGATATTTTTTCTAGGCAGACATTAAGGGGACAAGAAAAGAGGTTTTATGAGCCCCAGAAACTTTGGTTTTTCTTTTTTGTTGTTTCCTATGTAGGCAAATGATTCTACTCCCCAACCCACTCTAGTCTCCTTCTTCGGTCCTCTCTGTTTACATCTCCCTGAGACAGTGTGCCCAGAAGGAAGCACAACACCCTATATGTAGGCTGCCCTGTACAGACAAGGGCTTCTCTTGAGGTCACATGCCACCAGCCTAACACTTTTCTCAAAGAGTAGATCTTTTCACACTTTCTTTTTTTTTTTTTTTTTTTGAGTTGGAGTCTCACTCCATTGCCCATCTGGAGTGCACTGTGCTCAGAGCCAACCCAACATCGACCTGCTGGGCTTCAGTGATCCTTCCACCTCAGCCTTCCAAGTAGCTGGAACTACAGGCATGTGCTACCATGCATGGCTAATTTTTTTATTTATTGTAGAGATGAGGTCTCACCAAGTTGCCTGGGCTGGTCTGGAACCTGCAGGCTCAGGCAGTCCATTCACCTCAGTCTCCCAATAGTGCTAGGATGACCATGAACAGCCAAAACAATCCTTAGCAAAAAAAAAAAAGAAGGAAGTATCACACTTCCAGACTTCAAACATTACTATAAGGCTACCATAATCAAAACAGCCTGGTATTGGTACAAGAACAGGCATATAGACCAATGGAACAGGATAAAGATTCTGGAAGCAAGGCTTCAATTCCTCAACCAACTCATCTTTAACAAAGCTTCCAACTGCAACCACAGGGGAGAAGAGAACCTATTTAGTAAATGGTGCTGGGGAAACTGGCTGATCATACGCAGAAGATTGAAACAGGATCCCTATCTATTACTATACACAAGAATTAACTTTCAGTGGATCAAAGACCTAAACATAAAATCTCAAACAATAAGATCTTAGAAAACACAGGAGACACCCTTATGAAAATTGGAATTAGCAACCAATTCCTGATCAGAATCCTAAGTGCCCATACCATAAGAAATAAGACAAACATGTGATACCTCATCAAACTGATGAACTTCTGCAAAGCCAAAGAAACCATCAAGAGAGTGGGGAAACAGCCCACAGAATGGGAAAAAATATTTGCCAACTGTATATCTGACAAAGGCCTAACACCTAGGATCTACAAGGAACTCAAACGTGCCAAAAGGGGGAAAAAACAACCCCTTTAAAAAGTGGGCAAAAGCCATGAATAAACACTTCTCAAAAGAAGATATATGGGCAGCCAACGGACACATGAAAAAGTGCTCATCCCCACTCATCATCAGAGAAATGCAAATCAAGACCACATTGAGATACCTCCTAACCCCAGTAAGAATAGCCATCATTAATAAAACAAACAACAACAGATGCTAGCGAGAATGTGGAGAAAAAGGGACACTTCTACACTGCTAGTAGGAATGCAAACTAGTACAACCTCTTTGGAAGACAGCATGGCAATTTCTGAAAGAACTAGAAATTGACCTTCCATATGACCCAGCAATTCTTCTATTGGGAATATACCAAGAGGAACTCAAACCATTCTACAAAAAAGTTACCTGCACATGTATGGTTGTTGCAGCTCTATTCACAATAGCGAAAACATGGAACCAACCATGTTGCCCATCAAAGCTGTACTGGATTAAAAAAAAAAAAATGTGGTACATATACACAATGGACTATTATGCAGCAATAAAGAAGGACAAACATATGGACTTCACAGTAACTTGGATGGATTTAGAGTATATCATACTCAGTGATCTATCACAGAAACAAAGAACAAAGTACCATATGTTCTCACTCATAAGCGAACCTTGAATAATTATTATAATACTATAAGAAAGGGATTGGCAGTAGTGGGAAACGGTCAGGGCGGGGGGGGTGGGATTGGCAACTGTGAGAAACTGCCAGGGAAGGGAAGGGCACACCTCATCAATGAGGGTACCTGCATAATCAACATTTGTATACCTAACCCTGAATTGTACCCCCACACCTTTATAATTAAAAAAAGGAGAGAGAAAAGATTTTGGCTTTATTTTTATTTTTATTTATATATTTTGAGTCAGTGTCTCACTCTGTAGTGCAGGCTGGAGTGCCATAGCATGATCAAGGCTCACCCCTGCCTCGATCTCCTGGGCTCAGGTGATCCTTCCACTTCAGCCTCCCAAGTAGCTGGGACTACAGGCACATACCATCACACTTGGAGAATTTTTAAATTTTGTATAGAGGTCTCACTACACTGCCTAGGCTGGTCTCAAACCCCAATGCCTGGGCTCAAGCAATCCTGTCTCAGCCTTCCAAAGTGCTGGGATTAGTCATGAGTTCCCATACACAGCTAGATTTTACTTTATCTTTTTTTTTTTAAGCATTTGTTAGCATTTAATTAACCTCCCTCGTGTGGCTTCAAGCCCCCAGGACACAGGCTCCTCCCACACCCTTAATCTTCTCAGCTCTTCTGCTGAAGAATTTGACCTTCACAATGACAGGCTGCTTTGGGAGCTTTCCCTTTCCCAGAACTTTGTGGTAGCCTGATCACACCACATCAATGATGGAAGCAGCTCCAGTCTTGTTTTTAGCAGATTCACCCTTGTCTGCTCACTGACCAAAGTCCGCAATCTATCAAGGTTGACAGTTGGGCAGAAGCTCTGGTTCCTCTTTAAATGGTAATGCCTCATACCAACTTTCCCAAAGTATCCATGGTGATGTTTGTCGAAATTGATCCTGTGGTGACGTAAGCCACCAGCATTACCACAGCCTCCCAGGTGCTTTTGGTGGTTGCTGATGCACCTGTGGCCATGGCTCACATGGCCCCAAGGTTTCCAGGTCTTCCTCAGTCTGGATGGCATGGTGGCGGCCGAGATGAAAGAGCTTACTTTATCTTTAAATGATCTTTCACCACGTTATCTGTAGACCTGAAAGCTCTTGCTGTGATGAACATGCTAATCAAGATGTGGTCTGGGTTACAGTCTGGTAGCATGCCACCAGAGACTTCTCTCCAAGCTAACACTGATTCGCTAGTTATTGCCCTGGGACTAGAGCAAAGTGACGCTGGGACCAAAGCAAAGCTGCTTTGATCCTGCTTTTCTGGTCGCCCTATCTTTCAGGAAAGACCAAAACAGCTTGCTCTAAAAACATTAATGAGGCTAAAGGGATTATTAATTCAAAGCTTATTAAAGCCATATGTAGCTGCATGCATTCAAAGTCAAAATAAACTGCAATGTCCTGCTGATTTCTCTTGCGTCATGTCACCAGCTTACAGCAAGGGGAAGCCATGTGGTGCTGTGTTAATTACCAGGACCATATGCTGCGGGAAAATCAGGAAGTGTTATTAAAATGCCTCTTGGACTACTGTCGAGCTTATGAGAGTCTCCTCTTCCAGGACTGCAATTCGGTATGTGTTGATATTTGAGTAATGAGGCTGTCCGCGCATATTTTTAGATTTCCCTTTCACCAGGCAGCCTCCAGACACAATCCAGCAGCTGAGCCCTGTGCTGGGCCTGAGGAGGGATCCCACCATCAACCACATGCAGCCTTGGCTCTCAAGACTCTTCCTGCAATGTGAGCTCCCCAAATAGCTAACAAGTACCAAACACATGTGTCTTATAACCTGCTGGCTTAACAAATACCCATGGTGCACTCCGCTTGGCATGAGGCATTGACTGGTGCAACAATCTTGGAAATAAGGTGGGTGACAACCACACTCCTCGGACACCTTCAGTTTGTAGGTCTTCCTTGTCTTCCATATTCTTTGCCTACACAAGAATGTTGAGTTTCAGAATTAACAAAGGATTCACCTCAAGACAATCTAATAGAGCTTCCTGTGGAAACTTGGTATGACAGGAAAAGCAACTGTGCAGCAAGGCTGGGCACACTGGTTTTCCTGCCGGGAGCACCAATCATGGCAGGGAACACAGCCAGGCTGCGTGCCACGGACTATTGCAGACACCTTCTTTAGTTGTTACCATGCCCTGCGAGGTGACATCAAGGTCTCTATTTTGGTATATGTGGCAACTTAGACTCAGAGGAGAGGGCCCAGGTCACCAGAGTGGGCAGGATCAGAGGTAGCCTTCAGATATGCCTGCACCTGTGAACTCTTTCTCCTGCATTGGCCACATTTTTGGTTTTGGGGTTTTTTTGTTTTTTGTTTTTTGAGTTGAAGTCTCACTCTGTCACCCAGACAGGAGTGCAGTGGCCACTCCCAGCCACCGCAGCCTCGACCTGCTGGGCTCCGG
>NW_007251268.1:89189-89836 GCF_000164805.1 Carlito syrichta
CGCTAACACACCCAGCTAATTTTTTGATTTACTGTAGAGATGAAGTCTCACCAAATTGCCCAGGCGGGTCTCGAACCCACGGGCTCAGGCAGTCCACTCACCTCAGCCTCCCAAAGCGTGGGATTGCAGGCTGAGTCACCGAGTCCGGCTGTTTTTTGGGGTTTTTGAAAAATTTTTTATTTTAAAGATGTGGAGTACAATTCAGAGTTAGGTCTACAAATGTTCGTTATGTAGGTACACTTGTTGATGAGGTGTACCCCCCCTCCCCTGGCAATTTCCCACTACTGTCAAGCCCTTTTTTTATAGTATTATGATAATATTTCAAGGTCTGCTTATGAGTGAGAACATGTGGTACTCAGTTCTGGCCATGTTTTGTTTTGTTTTGTTTTGTTTTAATCAATATTTTTTATTATGATATTGTGGGGTACAGTTAAGGGTTAGGTATACAAATATGCTTCATTCAGTCATCCTTGTTGATAAGAGGTGTCTCCCCATCCCCAGACAGATATTTACTACTGTTGATCCCATCTCCCTTCCCCTCCCCACCTCCATAGTTTCCCACCACTGTCAGTCATTTTCTTATAGTATTACGTTGGATGTTCAAGGTCCACTATATGAGTGAGAACATGTGATACTCAGATCTTTGA
>NW_007251268.1:90833-105712 GCF_000164805.1 Carlito syrichta
GTTCTTATGGTTTGAGGTTTTACATTTAGGTCTCTGATCCATTTGGAGTTAATTTTTGTGTATGGGGATAGATAGGGGTCTTGTTTCAATCTTCTGCATGTGATCAGCCAATTTTCCCAGCACCATTTACTGAATAGGTTCTCCTCTCCCCATTGGTAGGTGGTGGAGGCATTGTCAAAGATGAGTTGGTTGAGAAATTGAGGTTTTGCTTCTGGAATGTCAATTCTATTCCATTGATCTATATGCCTGTTCCTCAAAATGATCTTTGACTTCCCAACTCAAAACACATCACAAAAAAGCACACCTAGCTAAAGATTCACACACATGAGCAAGGAAGAGCAGTGTTCTACCAAGGGCAATGGCTCATGCCTATAATCCCAGCACTTTGGGAGGCCGAAGTGAGAGGATTGCCTGAGCCCACGGGTTCGAGACCAGCCTGGGCAACTTGGCAAGATCTCATCTCTACAAAAAAAAAAGAAAGAAAGAAAGAAAGAGCACTAGATGCTCTAGATGCTGGGCACCTTTGGTCGGGGTTAGCTCCCATCCCTGCTCCACACAGTGATCCCTCAGCCTGCAGCTGACCTGAGCATCCCACTTAGCTCCTTCATACGACCCTGGGCCATTGGACAATGCACTGCAGGGGCCACTGCCCCCACCATTGGCACCACAGTGTGAACTGCCCATGGTGTTCTCTCTGCAGTGCTTGCCACCTCGTGGTCTACTGTGGCCAGTCCCATGCTCCTCCAGGCATGACCCCAAGGCCTCATGCTCTGACTCCTAGGGATCCCACCTCACAAGGCCTCTCCTGCCTTCAGATCCATACTCCACTTACCAGAACTTTCTGTCACAGTTGGCAAGAGAGTTAATTTTATGTCAACTTGGCTGGACCCCAGCACACAAATATTTGGTCAAAAACCAATGTAAATGTTGCTGTATAGGTATTTTTTTAATGAAATTAACATTGAAATGAGCAGACTTGGAGTAAAGTACATGACCCTTCATAATGTGGTTGACCTTATCCAATCTAAGCCTTAAAAGACTAAAGTGACAGCCAGGTTCAGTGGCTCAGCCTGTAATCCCACGCCTTTGGGAGGCTGAGGTGAGTGGATTGCCTAAGCCCGCAGGTTCGAGACCCGCCTAGGCAGCGAGACCTCATCTCTACAATAAATCAAAAAATCAGCTGGGTG
Source organism: Carlito syrichta (assembly GCF_000164805.1). Taxonomy (NCBI): domain Eukaryota; kingdom Metazoa; phylum Chordata; class Mammalia; order Primates; family Tarsiidae; genus Carlito; species Carlito syrichta. Next base: position 92,021 of record NW_007251268.1, read on the forward strand.
TGGTAGCGCATGCCTGTAATTCCGGCTACTTGGAAGGCTGAGGCGGAAGGATTGCTGGAGCCCAGCAGGTCGAGGCTGCGATGGCCGGGAGCGGCCACTGCACTCCAGTCTAGGCGACAGAGTGAGACTCCAACTCAAAAAAAAAAAAAAAAGACTAAAGTGCCCTAAGGAGTAGGAAATTCTGCCTCTAGACTGTCTTTGTACTCAAAACTCAAAACTGCAATATCAACTCTTCCCTGGATCTTCAACCTGCTGACCTGCCCTGCAGATTTCAGACTTGCTAGCCTCTAAAATCACATGAGTCAGTTCCTTAAAATAAATCTACACACACACACACAGTTCCTATTGGTTCTGTTTCTCTAAAAAGAAAACTCTAATATAGCAATAAAATGTTTATGGACTGTTTAAACCTGAGTTCTTCACCAGGTGTATGATCCTTGAGGGCACGGACATGGCCTTATTCCCCTCTGAAATCCTGAGGCTTAGCAAGCAGACAAATCATAAACACGTGTTGAATGAAGAAAAAAATGGATGAACTCAGACCCAGTGATGTAACATGGCCTTTCCTGGGGATTGCCAGGGCTAATTAAAGTCCCTGAGCTAGAATATTTAATATCCAGACCTCCTTGGATGTTCAAGAATAAACTTTCACGGTATGAAGGCCTGACCCTGGCCAATGCCCCCACTTCCCCCAACCCTGGGGTATAGTGTCCTGATCCTCACTGCTGTCCTTCACCCACCACTGGGGCCAGCCTCTCCTCCTTGGAAATGATGTCCTCTCAATCTCTCTGTACTTGCACACTTCATGTTCACAGTGCCTGCCAGGCAGTCAGAGTGGGCATGTACACTCATATACCCACACATGCACTCATGCACTCACACACACTCATATACACTCACACAATCACACACATGCACACACTCAAAAACTTACACATATAAGCACACACTCATGCACGCAGACACAATCACTCTCCTACATACTTGTACACACTGATACCTATACTCATTCACACACTGACATGCTCTAATACACACACCTACTCTCTCACACAGACACATATAACAATACACACAAACACATGCACCATCACACAAGTGCATACACACACATACACACATGCCTGGGCCTTCCTCTCTGGTTCTCCCAGTAGCATCCTGCCTGTAGAGGCTGAGGGATGGCTGCTCCAGGTCACCACTTTGGACACATTTTGCTCGGCTGGGTGGTGCTCCCTCAGAGGAGCAAAGGCAGGCCCAGACACCTTGGCCTCAGAACCTGAAGCAGAAAGACCAAGGCTTGTCCTGAAGCACTCCTCTCTGCTATCCTCTTCCTTCAAGCACAGAAGCCCCTTCAGGATGCAGCTGAGATTGGGACCTGTCCCTTCACCACACCAGATGTCAAGATGAGCTGGCTCACCTCCACACACAGGCCTGTCCCCCAGCTTCCTTCGTCAAATGACAAAGCCCTCCCTCCCTCTGACCGTGCTCACACAACAGCCTCCTCTAGCCTAGTTCACTCAAGTGACTCTGAGGAAAAGGGACTGGAGCCCTTCACTATGCTGACAAAAGATGCTGAATTCTATAAAATATTTAAGAAGGGTTATTTTGGGCCACATAAAAGTGGCCCTGGTTGGTGGCACTGTTCCAAGAGGTCCTGAGAATGAGTGCCTGAGATGGTTGAATCACATCTCGGTTATATACATCTAAGGGAGACAGAAGTTACAAAAACCATAAATCAATACACGTGAGATTTACGCTGATTCAGTCCAGTAAGGCAGGGCATCTCCAAATGGGGGCTTGCAGGTCATGTTGTTGCTTTACCACGAGCAAAAAGTCGCCAACACACTGAAAGTCAAATATTGAGTCCTTTAATGCCGGCGGTAGAGAGTAGGCTAATGCCAGAAAGAGACTCTTGACCCCAAATGAAGCAAGCAAGGGGTTTATATAGCAAAAACCATAAGGTTATAGAATTTTGGTTCTGGGTAGGGAACAAAGGAGATTGTTTCAAAGTACCAGTCATTAAATAGTATGGGGGAAGTGTAAATTAACCACAGGAGGGGAGAGTGTAAATTACACAGCATGACAGAACAGTTTCAGGAATATTATAGCCCTCTAGGGGAGGGAACAGAAAAGCCATAAATCAGGGAACATGACTTATGGCTTACTGGAAAGTTTAGGGTGGTCACACAGAGGAGGGGTGACAGGGGGAACTAGAAGACAAAATGGAAGAACTACTACAAAATGGAGTTACCTTGGTTAGGTCACTAACTTAGGTCACTAACAGCCATTTCAGTCATAGGTGAATCAAAGATTTCTTGACTGGCAATTGTTAGCAAGAGTTAGCCTCTGTCTGAGGAATTTTAAAAATCGGTAAAGGAAATGCTGAGATGAGATAAAGGATGACTTGTGGAAGTCAAGTTTCTTGATGTAGATGAAGGTTCATAGGTGGCAGCCCTGAGAGAGAATAGATGGCAAACATCTAGCTCCCCTGGGGATCCCCAGAAAGGGGATTCTATACTGTTGGCTGCAAATTTTCCCCAAGAGATGTGAAAGGAAGGACCCTGGAAACTTAGAATAAACTTGGTTCACATTTTGCCTCAGCATAACCATTTGTGCTTTGACTGACATGCTTTGAATCTAGCAAACATTAGACATAGATAGATAAATTTCCAGTAGACAGGTTTTAGGAAACGTTCAGGCATTCTACTGCAGGCCAAGCAGCAGCCTACCCCCCTCTGCAAATTTCTATCAGCTACAAGACAAGGACAGAGCCATAGAGATGATAATAGACCACCTTTGGTCAAGGAATTTGTGAATTGCAAATGTATGACATATTTCTTACAGGAAAACCCCTTCCTCTTGTCTCCTCCCATCTAGCCTACCACCTGAGGGCATGAGATGCTAATGTCTGGCTGACCTCAAGATCTAAGACTCAAGTGACTACAATCAACATCAAAGACCCACAACCCTGGATACTCCTCCAGGCCCCAATCCCCCTTATCCCAAAAGCCCTTAAATACACCCAGTTCTTAGTCCTTCCATGCCACACTTGCCTCTGAGTGTCAGCCCCCTTTCCAATCTGTGAAAGGTGAATCACACACTTTACTTTCTACTTTCTTCCTTGGTTGCAATCTTGCGTTATTCCTGTGGCAACAGCCCACCTTGCCGTCAGTTGACCCTTCCAAGATGGCTTTTTTATTTCCTTCTTTATCTGTTATGTGATAACATGACAAAGGTAGGTTGGAAAGTAAACCATGCTCCATAGGGCTAATAAAAACCCATCTGATGAGACTTTGTAGGGTGTCGCTCCCCAGGTCTCTTAGTTAGGAATTTAGTGAGAGAGGGGGAAAAAAGGTCCGAGTTTGTCATCAGGAACTTCCTGAGTAAGGCAACTGTGAGTTGTGGGCAGCCAAGGCAGGATATCAGCGTCTTGGCCCAGCAGCAGAGGGTCACAGACGCAGCCTCAGGAGCCCTTCGCTGCCCTCAGCCTGAGCCCTCACCCACACAGACACAGCTCCCTTTGCTCTAATTAATACAGAGACCCACTAATGTCTGTCCCTATTGTCACAGCCCCTAGAGAAGGGCCTGGCAAGGGCTCAAGCGCTTCTGTACATTCCTGAACAATATTCCTGAGAGCTTTCCCCTTATCTCCTATGCACTCCAAGTAAGTAGCTTCAGGGGATCCTAGACTTCCTTGTAGTGTATGCCCAAACAACTGAAAGATGCAAATCTCCACTTATTTCCTTTTTCTGAGTTGCTATAAGTTTGAATAATATAGTATCAATGTAATAAGACTTGTGATTTGTATAACTTTTGTATCAGTGTAATCATAAGTTTTGAGATTTGTATAACTTTTGCATAATGCATGATGTCTTAGGCCTTGTAAACTCCCTTTACTCTATGGCAAGCTTGATGATGCCTTCTGCCAGGTCCTACTGACAAAAGTTGTGAGATACCTCTGACACCTGACACCAGGAAGTCTGGACCAAAAATGTCACTATTGATAAATGCAGGCCGGGCTCAGTGGCTCAGCCTGTAATCCTGTGCTTTGGGAGGCCGAAGTAAGTGGATTGCCTGAGCCCACGGGTTTGAGACCTGCCTGGGCAACTTGGCGAGACCTCATCTCTGCAATAAATCAAAAAATTAGCCAGGCGTGGTAGCATGCGCCTGTAGTTCCAGCTACTTGGAAGGCTGAGGCGGAAGGATCACCAGAGCCCAGCAGGTTGAGGCTGCAGTGGCTGGGAGCGGCCATTGTGCTGCAGTCTGGGTGAAAGAGTGAGACTCCAACTCAAAAAAAAAGAAAAGAAAAGAAAGATAAATGCAGCTGAAACTCAAGTTCTGCTGGTCACATGGCTAAAGTATAGATACTAACAATTCTGGACTTATAAAAGTGAATTGTAAAGGCCTGGAGGGTGAGAAGGGCCATTTTAGAAAGACCTTGAGTCTGGCTTTGCTCCCTGGATTCAAACTCAGAAACAGACCTCTTTCTTCCGGTTCCCTGCCCCTTTGATTTATCGGTATCAAAGGGAGAAGCCGAGCATCACTCGAACCATAACATAATGTTTTCACATTTCATTGGATCCTCACATAAGAACTGCATTGTTTACATAAAAAGACATTGAGAGATTACATAAACTTTCAGGAAAATTTTACTGTGGTTTGTGCAGACCGACCTCTGTCCTCAAACTCGCCTTCTTTCTATGCTGTCAGTTTTCCCTCTCACTGTTGGTACCCAGTATCTGAATAACCTGTGACCTTATCAACTGCCTAAAGCTACATGTTTCATGTTAAATCTTTCAATTACAACATCATGAAGCAGACAGGCCATCTGCCATGCTTGTGACCAGATCTAAAAATGTGGTTGTGAGAACACTCAAATATACACGAAGAGTTGTCAAACAGGGTGCTATTAAAGAGATCATCAGGGAAGTCCAATTTGGACTGGATGGGCAGGGAAGACCACTATGCAGATACAGCATCTCAGCCCAGACCTGGAGGCTAAGTCAGAGTCAATGTGGTTTAAGAAGGGATACATTTAGTCTTTGTTCACAGGCACAGAGCTCCTAAAACCCTCAGAATTTCCTAAGTGATAGGAGCATCTTTTGTTATTCATAGTGAGACAGGAGCTAGCTAGAGGAAAGTTAGGCAGACAGACAGGCAAGTCCTCTGGTAACAGTGTGATGAACTCCTGGTGGGCCTCTCAGGCTCAACGTTGGTAAACAAGCTCCCTGCCAGCTTCTCAAGCTAGAGCTAGAGTCCTTACTGCTGGGAATGAAACGCAACCAATCAGCTCACCATTAGGTCCCTACCTTAATACTGGCCAATCAGAACAGCTACAGCTCACAGCTAGTGTTAGCCAATCGGCTTGGACTTAGGGCTATACAAGCACCAGGTTTTCGGCCCCAGATGGGCAACCCCTAGGGGCCCCCTCCTGCTGTGGGAGTTTTGCTGTCCTCAATAAATCCTGCTTTCTCACTTTCCGGCTGTCCATGTCCTTCATTCTTCCTGGGCATGAGACAAGAACCTTGACCCTGAAGAGCTGCAACCTGAAGAGCTGCAGATCATCAGAGTCGAAAAGCGGTGCACCCCAGAGGCTGGCTTGCCAGTCAAGGAAGCCAGCTGAACCAGGAGAGCTACCGAAGAAGGCGAGACTCGGAAGCTGAGTCACCCAGGGAGCTAGGTTTGCTAGCCCACCAAACCAGCAACACTCTCAGGGCTTGGCTTGCCAGCTCATTAGAGCTGACACTTGTTGGGCTAGGCTTACCAGCCCCTCCACGACCCTCTCTGGGGCTTGACTGGCTGACCCATTGAGCTGACATTCTTGAAGCCCAGACTGACTTGAAAAATCCTCATCGCTGGGCTCGGTGGCTCAGCCTGTAATCCTGCGCCTTTGGGAGGCTGAGGTGAGGGGATTCCCTGAGCCCACGGGTTCGAGACCCGCCTGGGCAGGCGAGACCTCATCTCTACAATAAATCAAAAAATCAGCCGGGCACGGTAGCGCGCGCCTGTAATTCCGGCTACCTGGAAGGCTGAGGCGGAAGGATCGCCGGAGCCCAGCAGGTGGAGGCTGCGGTGGCCGGGAGCGGCCACTGCACTCCAGTGTGGGCAACAGAGTGAGATTCCAACTCAAAAAAAAAAAAAAAAAAAAAAAAAAAGAATAATACTAGTTATCTTTAAAACAAAAATAAAAACACCATCATAAGGGGGCATGTGCTTTAGGCATTATCTAAATCAACCCTGAAAACCACTCTGGGAAGGAAGTGTTATTGTTACTCCCATTTTATTTATTTTTATTTATTTATTTTAGTTGTCTCACTCCATCGCCCAGGCTGGAGTGCAGTGGCATGCTCATGGCCACCCCAGTGTTCACCTTCTGGGCTCGGGCGATCCTTCCACCTCAGCCTTTCAACTACCTGGTACTACAGGCCTGTGCTACCACGCCTGGCTAATTTTTGATTTATTGGAGAGAAAACATCTCACCAATTTTCCCAGGCTGTTCTCAAACCTGTGGGCTCAGGTAATCCCCTCACCTCGACCTCTCAACGTACTGGGATTACAGGATTGAGCCACCACATCAGGCCTGCTACTCCCATTTTAAAGAAGACACAGGCTAGGCTTGGTAACTAAGCCTGTAATCCCAGCACTTTGGGAGACTGAGGCAAGTAGATTGCCTGAGGCTGCGGGTTCGAGACCAGCCCAGGCAACTTGGCGAGATCTCGTCTTTACAATGAAACAAAAAGTAGCTGGGCGTGGTAGCGCGTGCCTGTAGTTCCTGCTACTTGGACTACTTGGAAGGCTGAGGCGGAAGGATTGCCTGAGCCCAGCAGGTCGAGGTTGCGGTGGCCACAAGCATGCCATTGCACTCCAGCCTGAGCAACAGAGTGAGATTTTTATTCAAAAAAAAAAAAAAAAGAATAAACCAAGAATCAAGGAATTCTAAAATATTTGTTTTAAGGTCACACAGCAAATGACAGCTATGACTTTAGTCATGCCATATATGATTAAATCAGTCAAAAGTTTATATCAGGGCCTGTACGGTGGTGAGCACCTGTAGTACTACCTACTAGAGAGGCTAAGGCAGGAGGATCACTTGAGCCCACAAGTTAAGGCTGCATTGAGCTATGATTTTGCCGCTGCACTCCAGCCTGGGCAGCAGAGCAAGACTCCATCTCTAAAAACAAAACAGCTGGGCATGATGGCTCATGCCTGCAATCCCAGCACTTTGGGAGGCAGAGGCAAGAGGTCTGCCAAATCCCAAGGGGTTCAAGACCAGCCTAGGCAACTTGGCGAGACCTCGTCTCTACAATAAATAAAAAAATTACCTGGACGTGGTGGTATGTGCTTGTAGTTCCACCTACTCGGAAGGCTGAGGCAGAAGGATCATCTGAGCCTAGCAGGTCGACGCTGTGGTGGCTGTGAACATACCACTGCACTCAAGCCTGGGGGCAGAGTGAGACTCTGACTCAAAAAAAAAACCATGGAAGGCTGAGGCAGAAGGATTGCCTGACCCCAGCAGGTTGAGGCTACAGTGGCTGGGAGCATGCTACTGCCCTTCAGCCTGGGAAAGCCAACTCAAAAAAAACAAACAAGCCGGCTCAGCCTGTAATCCTGTGCCTTTGGGAGGCTGAGGTGAGTGGATTGCCTGAGTCCGTGGGTTCGAGACCCGCCTGGGCAACTTGGCGAGCCATCTCTACAATAAATAAAAAATCATCTCTACAATAAATAAAAAATCAGCCAGGTGTGGTAGCGTGCGCCTGTAGTTCCAGCTACTTGGAAGGCTGAGGTGGAAGGATCGCCGGGGCCCAGTAGGTCGAGGCTGCAGTGGCCACTGCACTCCAGTCTGGGCGACAGAATGAGACTCCAACTCAAAACAAACAAACAAACAAACAAACAAATAAAATTAGTGTCAGGGATGGTTTGGAATATGGACGAATGCTAATTTGCATGCTCTTCTGTACGACATATGTGAGATTGCCATTCTGGGAGAGTGAAGTGACTTGCCCAATGTCACACTGTATGTTGGGTAAAAAAATGGCCTGGGCCTCAGAGGCCTCTGATCCAACCCCCCTCTCCAGGACCTGGATGTCTCTCTCTGCTCAGGACAATGGAAACACTGTGCCCTGGCACCTCCTGCCAGGCCCCTGCTATTCCTCTCATCAGGGAGGAGTGAGGAGGGGAGGAAAGATGCTGAAGAATGATGGGGGTGGGGGTAGGGAGGGAACAGAGCCAGAAACAAGGGATGGGGCAAGGGTGGGAGGAAGGATGGCTCTCCCTCCACTGGGACTTTGGGAATGGGCCATTTTGGCAGGAGCCTGGGTCCAGTCCTCCTGCCACCCAGCTTTTGCAGTCCTCGCCTACTGGGTTGCCTAAAGCCTTGGGCAACTTTGTTCACTGTCTCCACACACCACTCCCTCCTGTGTGTCTAGAGCACGGTGATGGGGACACCAGTGCTCGCCCTCCAAATCTTTGTGACCTTGTGCAAGCCGCCTAGTCTCCCTGAGTCACCTCACCTGTGAAATGGAAGTGATCAGCCCTGTTTCCCAGGATTGTTTGAACATTAACGGCAATCACAGACATAAAGGACCCCAGTGGGAATGGATGAAGGAGCCCTGCTGGGGTGGTTGTGAATATGAGAGGCTCTCTTCTCCCAGCCTGCCCTGTGCAATGGTGAGGACTGGCCAGGAGACCTCCTGGGGGAGGAGCCCTCTTCCTTCCTGCCCCTTCCAGCTGGGTATCAAGATCCGAGACCAGATGTGCTGGTGAGTGACTCAGCGCTTTCCTGCCTGGAAACTCCTCCCTGCCTGTCTCACCAGGCTGGGCCAGAGAGGGTGAGACAGCAGATTGGGGGGGGGGTGGCTGTGGCTGGTCCCGACAACCTCAGGAGCCATGGGGGCAGGGAGAGAGAGGGAGGGAGGGAGGGAAGGGGAGAGAGGGAAGGATGATCTTGGCCTGCAAGATGGTGATGGGGTGGAGGAGGCAGGACACTTCTGAAGCCCTTGAGGAAGTGGCAGAGGGTGTCCTTGTCTAGTCAACCTAAAATGCTCAAATGCTCACCCCTTCCTCCTTCCACCTGCTCACACCCCATCTGCATTTCCAGGCCAGCCCAGACCTGTCTGTCCCGCCCTCCTGGGCTGGCATACCCACATCATGCTCTCTTCCTTCCCTTTTCTCTCCTCTTCCCAGGCAACCACCTCCACTTTTCCACCTCCCACTCTGCAGGCCCTGTTGCTAACTCCCAGAAGCTTGCGCTTTCAGGAAGGTGGCCTCCTGTGGCCAAATCCCTCACCCAACCTAGCCTGATCTCCCAGGGACAGAAAGGCAGGGCAGACCTGGTCTTTCCTGGAGCTTTTTTTTTTTTTTTGAGTCAGAGTCTCACTCTCTCACCCAGGTTGGGGTGCAGTGGCATTCTCACGGCCACCGCAGTCTCAACCTGCTGGGTTCAGGCAATCCTTCCGCCTCAGCCTTCCAAGTAGTTGAACCTACAGGCCCATGTCACCATGCCCAGCTAATTTTTTTGATTTATTGCGGAGAAGAGGTCTCGCCATGTTGCCCAGGCTGGTCTGGAATCCATGGGCTCAGGCAATCCTCTTGCCTCCACCTCCCAAAGTGCTGGGATTATAGGTGTGAGTCACTCAGAGTTTTGTTTTGTTTTTTGAGTTGGAGTCTCACTGTCCCCCAGGCTGGAGTGCAGTGGCACGCTCATGGCCACTGTAGCCTCACCCTGCTGGGCTCAGGCAATCCTTCTGCTTCAGCCTTCGAAGTAGTTGAAACTACAAGCACAAGTCACCACACCTGGCTAATTTTTTGTAGAAATGAGGTCTCTTGCCGGGCTCGGTGGCTCAGCCTGTAATCCCGCGACTTGGGAGGCTGAGGTGAGTGAATTGCCTGAGTCCGTGGGTTCGAGACCCGCCAGGGCAACTTGGTGAGACCTCATTTCTACAAAAAATTAGCCAGGTGTGGTGACTTGTGCTTGTAGTTTCAACTACTTCGAAGGCTGAAGCAGAAGGATCGCCGGAGCCCAGCAGGTCGAGGCTGCGGTGGCCGGGAGTGTGCCACTGCCCTAAAAAAAAAAATAAGTATCAAAGCTATGTGCAGGGAAGACATACTTGAGAAATCATTGTCTTTGTCCTTAAGGAGCTCACAGTCTGGTGAGAGAAACAGACAAACAATTTAGTATAATAAGATAATTGCTTTACTAGAGGTTTGTATGGACAATGTTGTGGGCTTAGAATGAGTGCTCAAGTCTGGTTGGATCAATCCAAGAAGCCTTCCAGGAGACAGTACCATTTGGGTTGGCACCTACAGGCTGTGTAGGAGCTTGAATGGCAGACAGATCAGGGAGATCCAAAAAATTGGGCCCAGGCAAAGGTGTGGCGGTGTGAGGTGTGAAAAGGCAGTGACCACCAGGAGCTCCGTGGGGCAGCATGGAGGATGCTGGAGGAGAGGAGGAGAGGGAAGTGAGGCGGCAGACAGACCCAGGAGGGAAATTTAGGACCTGAAAGTTAACTCAGGTTCTCATGTGCACGGCTGTGCAGCCTTAGGAAAGTCACTTGAGCTCACTGAGCTTCCATTCCTCATCTGTCAAAAGGAGATAATAATAGTCACCCATGGGAATGTCGAGGAGGGCTGAGTGAGTTAATGGAAGGGAAGTGCTGGAAAAACGCAAGCTGTTGTTATCGTAGAGAATCCACCAGGGCAGGCTGTGCTCCAGCCGCAGCTCCACCTTTAAAATGGCCTTCCTAAGTCTCTTCCAAGTGGGGCCCAAGTCCTCTTGAGCTGGGGGGAAGGGGTTCAGGATGCAGAGGAAGGGTGTGCACACACTTGGCTCTGGATCCTGGCTTACTGGCTGTGTGACCTGAGACCAGTGTCTTCCCACCCTGAACCTCATTTCACAGAGCTAAGAACCCAACCTGCAGGGCTTCGGTGAATTCTGCAGTACCTGGTAAATGATCATTAACTGCAGAGTTTCCTGTCCCCTACTCTCCAGGTCCCTCCTCCAGGGCCTGGCCCCAAGCAGAGCAGAGTGGGAAACAGTATACACATTTCATAACAGATGGGCTGGGAGCTCTACTGAAGGGAGATGTGGAGGAGTCTGAGGACACCCGCTTCCCCAGAAGGGAGGGCCGTGCAGACAGGCGTTCTGGGCTCCAGGGACAGCCACAGCCAGATCCTCTTGCCCTCAATGATTTCCAGGGAGACCCAGCTAGCAGGGGCCTTCCCAGGGTACCCCAGCCCCCAACATGTCTCCCCTCTCCTTTCTCACTCTGCCACTCAGGACAGCATCAGATGCTCAACAACCATTTACTCGACAACCATTCATGGGCCCCTCCCCACCATGCCAAGCCTGTGCTGGTACCATAGGTTGAGAGAGGAAGGACGCCAGGCCTTGTCCTTCAGGTCCTCCCGTCTAGCTGGAAGAATGACAGAAAACATGTTTGCTAAAATGTGCCGGGTGCGGTGACTCACGCCTATAATCCCAGCACTTTGGGAGGTAGAGGCAAGAGGACTGCCTGAGCCCAGGGGTTCGAAACCAGCCTGAGCAACTTGTTGAGACCTTGTCTCTATAATAAATTTTAAAAAATTAGCTAGGTGTAGTGGCACGCGCCTGTAGTTCCAACTACTTGTAGGATTGCTGGAGCCCAGCAGGTTGAGGCTGCAGTGGCCCTGAGTGTGCCACTGTACTCCAGCCTGGGCGACAGAGTGAGACTCCGACTCAAAAAAACATGTTTGCAGCCAGGCTCGGTGGCTCAGCCTGTAATCCTGCGCCTCTGGGAGGCTGAGGTGAGTGGACTGCCTGAGCCCGCGGGTTCGAGACCCGCCTGGGCAGGGAGACCTCATCTCTAAAATAAATCAAAAAATCAGCTGGGCGTGGTAGTGTGTGCCTCTAGTTCTAGCTACTTGGAAGGCTGAGGCAGAAGGATCGCTGGAGCCCAGCAGGTCGAGGCTGCGGTGGCCGGGAGTGGCCACTGCACTCCAGTCTGGGCAACAGGGTGAGACTCCAACTCACAAAAAAAGAAAACAGCAAAAAAATGTGATTGTATGTGGTTTGGCCAAGGACTGACTTTTGAGAAAATTAGATATTAGACATTGAAAGAGGGACTTTAAACTCTCTACTTAACCATCTGTAAAATGGGAACAGTAGTTCTTACCTCCTTAGGGCTGTGATGATGAAGAGAAGTGATTCTGTGATGTGCTTTGGGCAGGACCTGGAAGCTGGTCAGTGGAGATGGCTGATTGTAAATTCTGTGGTGATGGTGCTGGCAGGTTCTGGGGGATGGAGGAGGATTCTGCACTGGGAAGCCAGGGGAGTCTCAACAAGAGGGGCATTTGAGCTGGGCCCTCAAGGATGAGAAATGCTTTGCTAGTGACAACAGGGGATGAGAATGACTGGGGCCAGGCGGTGAAGGACCTTACATGCCCAAGGGCCTGGGATTTATCCTAGAGACAACAGAAGGGATTAAAGCAGTGGATGGACAAGGTCCAGATTTAGCCTTAGGAAGGATCTCTCTGGGGCAGGGTGGAGAACAGATTTAAGGGGGGAGAGGTGGAGGGAGACTGGGGGAAGCTGGTGTGATGGTCCTGGGAGCTGTGCATATGTCATCACTTAGTCACCTGCCTGGTGATCACCTATGAGTCAATGATTCAAGGGTTTCCATCCCAGGAATACTATGTCTGCTTCTTACAGGAATTTACAGGGACAACGCCTTTGACCAGAGCCACCCAAGGGATTGAGACTCAGGCCTCAGAGCAATCAGGCAGATAGACTGTTGAGCTTCCTTTCTGTTCCAGTCCAGAGGCGCTGCCCTTCCCTCTGGCCAGGGCCTCCTGTACGTGAATTTTTGTAACTCTGTCGTTGTCCATGGGCTGAGGCAGCAGAAAGAGCATTTTGGAGTGGCCTGAGCTCAATCCAAATCCTAGTTCTATTACTAACTAGCTGTATGACCTTGGTTCAATTTCTTATCCTCTCTGAGTCAGCTTTGTGGAAAATGTTCAAATTTGCAGGATCTTTATATGCTTGTATGTAAATACACAGAAAAAGGCCCGACTGGGCGCCGTGGCTCACGCCTATAGGCCCAACATTTTGGGAGGCCAAGGTGAGAGGATTGTCTTAGCCCATGAATTTGAGACCAGGCTGGGTAACTTGGCAGACCTCATCTCTACAATAAATCAAAAAATTAGCCGGGCGTGGTGGTGTGTGCCTGTAGTTCCAGCTACTTGAAAGGCTGAGGCGGAAGGATTACCTGAACCCAGCAGGTGGAGGCTGTGGTGGGCTATGAGCGTACCACTGCACTCCAGCCTGGGTGACAGAGTGAGACTCCAATTCAAAAAAAAAAAAAAGAAAAGAAAAAGGCTCAAAGAATATATGCTACCCCTCACGAAATAGTGGTTGAGGTGGGGAAGGTATATGAACTGATTTTTCATATTTTACCTTATTTTCTTCTGTATTGTTTGGGTCTTTTATAAGCATACATATTTTACATTATTGTATTTGTAAAGAGCGGGGGTAGCCAGGCTTGGTGGCTCAGCCTGTAATCCCGCGCCTTTGGGAGGCTAAAGTGAGTGGATTGCCTGAGCCCGCGGGTTCGAGACTCGCCTGGGCAGCGAGACCTCATCTCTACAATAAATCAAAAAATTAGCCGGGCGTGGTAGCGCATGCCTGTAATTCCGGCTACTTGGAAGGCTGAGGTGGAA
>NW_007251268.1:105732-108784 GCF_000164805.1 Carlito syrichta
AACTCAAAAAAAAAAAAAAAAAATACTACAGATAAAACTCCTTTTATGCTGCCTGCTCTCACCTGATCAGAATTGGCTCTCAACAAGTATTAGTTCCCTTCTCTTCTCTTCTCTTTCCGGAACTGTGTTTCTACTAGTAACCATTTGTCTCTATTTACGTTTGTGTGACTGGCCTGGGTGTATCTCTGGCTGTGGTTTATGGGCTGCTGAGCATCTGTGTGTATTCTGTTTTCATATCAATGAACATCTGTGCCTTTGGGGATGTGTGTATTTGCATATCTCTGTGTGTCTGTGTATCAGTGTGTCTCTGTATAAGCGGAGATGTGTTTGGGTGTGTTAGCAGTGTGTCAGTGTATCTCAGCTTATGTTTCTGTGTTTCTTTATATGTGTTTAGATGTCAGTCTGCCTTAGCATACCTGAATGTTTCTGAGTGTTCTAGGTGTGTCAGTGTATGTCTGGGTTTGTATACTGGTGTGTGTATCCATGTATCTGGATGTACCAGTGTGAATTGGTATGTATATGGGTGTGCCAAACTGTGTTTGTGTTTTAATGTGTTTTTGTCTGTGTAGATGGCAGTGAGGGTGGGCTTCTCTGGCAATCCACAAGTTTCCCTGGAGGTTCTACCCACACATCCTGATCCCTCCCCTAGTTTCCAGAAGGCCCTGAGTGTGGGCGGTTTCCCTCATAGCCCTGCCCTTAGGCTCAGGGCCAGCCTTGCTGCCCAGGACTGGTGGAGTGGGTGTCTGCAAACACCTAGAGCGGGGTCCCAGCCAGCAGCTCCCCACGTGCAGCCCTCCTGGCTGGCAGGCCAGGCTCCTCACCTTTCTGTTTCAGAGAAGAACTAAGCAGTGAGCCTTCTGAGTCTTGGGGTCAGGAAATCCCTGCTCTTTCAGCCTAGGTCAGTGTCCATCTGGCTGAGCTTTTTGTGTTTGTCAGATGCAGCCAGGCAGTTGGAGAAACAAAGCATGTCTCCATGGCAACCCGCCTCCGCCTTCGAACTTGGGTAGTTCAGTGGTTTTGCCGGGCCCTCTTCACGTCCAGCACTAGGATGGGGGTGGGTGATAAGGATGAGCTAATGAAGCTTTTGCATATATGCACTGTCCCCCCACACCTCAACATACTCACAGACCTCCATCGACCTGTCCCAGGTAAATTGCGTTCAGACTGGGGAAACTGGGGTCCAGAGAGGGCAAGTGTCTTGCCCAACGACACTTATAGCAAGTTAGTGGCAGGACTGAGATAAGAACCAGGTCAGCTGCAGGGCTCCTTTTGCAATATGCAGCTTTCTTATTCTAGGATTCAGTAATCTTTTTTTTTTTCGAGTCAGAGTCTCAGTCTGTCGCCCAGGCTAGAGTGCAGTGGCACGCTCATGGCCACCGCAGCCTAGACCTGCTGGGCTCAGGCGATCCTTCTGCCTCAGTCTTCCAAGTAGCTGGAACTATAGAAATGTGCCACCACGCTCAGCTGCTAATTTTTTTATTTTGTTTTTTTTTTTGTAGAGACAGGGAAGTTTTGCCATGTTGCCAGAGTTGGTCTTAAGCTCCTGGGCTCAGGCAGGCTTTCCAAAGTGTTGGAATTGCACGTGTGAGCCACCACACTCAGCTTCTGCTACCTTTTTTTGTTTTGTTTTTGAGTCAGAGTCTCACTCTGTCATCCAGGCTGGAGTGCAGTGGTACGCTCACGGCCACCGCAGCATTGACCTGCTGGGCTCAGGCCTTCCAAGTAGCTGGAACTATAGGAGCATGCCACCACATCTGGTTCTCTCTCTCTCTAATTTACTTTAATAAGCTCTATTATCCAATCTAACTTCTGTGCAATTCTTTGCATCTTATGTGTGACACCAGATTGTAGATTCCCCCATCTAGTCTGACCTAACATTTTGGAGGACCCACTGGGTTTGTGACCTAACAACTTGTTTCTGTAAAGACCTCAGAATATAGCTTCTCTTGACATTTCTTTTTTTTTTTTTTTTTTTGAGTTGGAATCTCACTCTGTTGCCCAGACTGGAGTGCAGTGGCCGCTTCCGGTCACCGCAGCCTCAACCTGCTGGGCTCCGGTGATCCTTCCGCCTCAGCCTTCCGAGTAGCTGGAATTACAGGCATGCACTACCATGCCCGGCTGATTTTTTTATTTATTGTAGAGATGAGGTCTCGCTGCCCAGGCGGGTCTCGAACCCGCGGGCTCAGGCAATCCACTCACCTCTGTCTCCCAGAGGCGCGGGATTACAGGCTGAGCCACCGAGCCCGGCTCTCTTGACAAGTTTCTACCAAGTTGTTAAAACTCTTACCATTGGGCAACCGTCTTTCGGGTCCCCTCCCACTGCAGAAGTTTTCTGTCTTCTTTTTTTTTTTTGGAGTTGGAGTCTCATTCTGTCGGCCAGACTGGAGTGCAGTGGCACGCTCCCGGCCACTGCAGCCTCGACCTGCTGGGCTCTGGCGAACCTTCCACGTCAGCCTTCCAAGTACTGTCTTCTTCATAAACTCTTGCTTCCTAAAAAAAAAGCCGGGCACAGTGCCTGAAGTTTGTAATCCCAACACTTTGGGAGATGGAGGCGAGAGGATTGCTTTAGCTCAGGGGTTCAAGACCAGCCTGAACAACATGGCGAGACCTCATCTCTACAATAAATTAAAAAAAACATTATTTGGGAGTGGTGGCACATGCATGTGGTTCCAGCTACTTGGAATCCTGAGGCAGAAGGATCTTCTGAGCCCAGTAGGTCGAGGCTGTAGTGGCTGTGAACATCGTGCCACTGCACTCCAGCCTGGGCAACAGAGTAGGACTCCGACTGAAAAAAAAAAAAACCTCTTACCACCGGGCTCAGTGGCTCAGCCTGTAATCCTGCACTTTGGGAGGCCGAGGTGAGTGAATTGCCTGAGTCCGCGAGTTTGAGACTCGCCCGGGCAACTTGATGAGACCTCATCTCTACAATAAATAAAAAAATTAGCCAGGTGTGGTAGCGTGCACCTGTAGTTCCGGCTACTTGGAAGGCTGAGGCGGAAGGATCGCCGGAGCCCAGCAGGTTGAGGCTGCAGTGGTCGGGAGCGTGCCACTG
>NW_007251268.1:108897-109734 GCF_000164805.1 Carlito syrichta
GGCCGGGAGCATGCCACTGCACTCCAGTCTGGGCAATAGAGTGAGACTCCAACTCAAAAACAAAAACAAACAAACAAAAAAACCTCTTACCATTTGTTCCCGATTCTCTATGAGACTCAGTATTTTCTAATTGTCCATTAACTAACTAACTAAAACAAACTGCTGCAGGAGTAAATTGAATGCTGGCATTCAGATAGAACCATAATCATTCCCTATAACTTAGGGTTTCACATTTTAGCTCATCAAAATGTCATTACTATTCTCATTGCTTTTCTTTATGGTAAGTAAAGGTTATGAGTTTTGATTTATAAAATAAATTTATATTTTATATATACTTTTGTATATATAAAATGCTTTTATAAGATATTGCCAAGCTTAGTGGCTCAGCCTGTAATCCCAGCATTTTAGAAGGCCGAGGCAAGAGGATTGCCCAAGACCAGGGGTTCAAGACCAGCCTGGGCAACTTGGCGAGATCTTGTCTCTACAATAAGTCAAAAAATTACAAGGCATGGTGGCACACGCCTATAGTTACAGCTACTTGGAAGGCTGAGGCAGAAGGATGGCCTGAGTTCACCAGGTTGAGGCTGCAGTGGTCATGAGTGTGCCACTGTACTCCAGTCTGAGCGACAGAGTGAGATTCCAATTCAAATAAATAAATAAATAAACAAATAAATAAATAAAAATAGAGACAGGGTCTTGCTATGTTGCCCATGCTGGTCTCCAATTCCTGAACTCAAGCAATCCTCCTGCCTTAGCTTCCCAAAATGTTGGGATTCCAGGTGTAAGCCATTGTGCCCAGCCTGAAAACCATTTTTCTTTTCTTTTTTTTTTTTTTGG
>NW_007251268.1:110553-110976 GCF_000164805.1 Carlito syrichta
TGGAAGGATCACCGGAGCTCAGCAGGTCGAGGCTGCGGTGGCCGGGAGCGGCCACTGCACTTCAGTCTGAGTAACAGTGAGACTCCAACTCAAAAAAAAAAAAAAAAAAATCACAAAAACCAGCCAGGTGTGGTAGTGTGCATCTGTAGTTCCAGTTACTTGGAAGGCTGAGGCGGAGGAATTGCCTGAGCTCAGCTGGTTGAGGCTGTGGTGGTCATGAGTGTGCCACTGCATTCTAGCCTGGGTGACAAAGAGTGAGACTCCAATTAAAAAAAAAAAAACTTCAGCATGGAGGATGTTTGAAATGTTAATACAGCTGCCACAGATGCCAGGAGTCAGGGATTAGGGAACACAGGAATGCTGACTGGGACATGCAGATGCAGCCCCCCTTCCCATGCAAGCCTTCAACTTTCTTTTTCTTTT
>NW_007251268.1:110996-112147 GCF_000164805.1 Carlito syrichta
TTAATCCCCTGGAGTTCCCCCTTATATGTGTATGAGATTGGAATCGTACTTCATTTTGTTTTATAAAAATGGTCCAGTTTTCCCAATTCTTTCTGCTAAAAATTCACCCTTTATTCATTAGTTTGTGATGCCATCTCAATCACGTTATGTAAAACATTAGATAGGTCAATAAAGGTATATGAGCACCGTGTGTTACATGTTGATACTCTGTGGCGATGAGGTCATTGCAAGTATCCAGGCGGGTGTTATAGCAGCGGGCAGCAATAATCCACTCACCTCAGCCTCCCAAAGGCGCGGGATTACAGGCTGAGCCACCGAGCCCGGCTTAACTTTCATTTTTTAAGGACTGCTCTGCCCTTGGCTACAATCCTGGCCCCTCCAATGGGTCTAAGATCAGAGGGAAGCCATAGGTGCTTCCACCCCCAGGCTCTCTTTCCCTTCCTGGTCTTCACCATAAAATGTAGAGGTTCAGCCACACCTTGGCCTGGTTGCTTCATTAGTCTGGAGAAGTCTGTGAATCAGGAGGCCAGGCCCAGCAGGGAATAAAACTGGCTCCTGTGGAAAGCAGGTCTCCTAAGAGGGAGGGAGGTTTGAGGGGATATGTGATGGCAACAATAAGGTGGTCCTGGGCTTTCCCCAAACAGAGGGGCTATGCCAGAAGGCCCTTAGGCCGTTCCCCAGGCCTGGTTATTGCTGCTTCCCCCGTGGGGACAAGTTGGCAGTTTTCTGCCTGGTCAGGTGACAGCCTGGTTCCAGGTCGGACTTTGGGCCCTATCCACAGGGACTGCTGGGAAGTCAGCTCCATTAGCTGCCTGCAAGGCCAACAAAGACGTATAGTTGAGCTGAACAATCATTAATCCAGGGGGCAGGATTCAGCTGCAGCTGAAGTGCAGGCTAGCCCTTCCCAGGCTAGCCCTCCCTAGGTGTTTCAGAAGCATGGTCTGTGGGTGGTCCAGGTTGGGGATAGGAGGTGAGAATGTCTGCTAGAGTCAGAACCTTGAAGGGAATGCAGCCCTGACCTTTCCTCATTCCCCTCCATCCTCCCCCACCTCCAAATCAGGGGATCCAATCTGTGGGTTGACTCCTGTGGATTTTAGTTTGAGGGGAGCTTTTTATCTCTCTCTTTTTTTTTTTTGAGTTGGAGTCTTACT
>NW_007251268.1:113075-114694 GCF_000164805.1 Carlito syrichta
GGCCACTGCACTCCAGTCTCGGCGGCAGAGTGAGACTCCGACTCAAAACAAAAAAAAAAGAATGAGACTCTCAAAAAATAAAAAAAAAAAATTGAACAAAGGGCCCTGCATTTTCATTTCGCAATAAGACGCAAATCATGTAGCCATTTTTGGCTACTGGGAAGAAGGAAGAACTGAGAGGGTTGGTGGGAGACCAGATTGACCAACATTCTTTTTCTGACCACCCCTGCCAAAAGCCAGAGTATGTCTGCCTTCTTCCTGTCTCTCTCATACATCTAGACTTTATCCAACAGGCCATGCCCTGCATATCACTCCTTCTGCAAGTCTTAGTCCAGGTGAATCTTTAGGGCTTGTGCTAGGCTGGACAAGAGCACTCGAAGACAGGTCTAGTGTCTGATCCAGAATGAGTGCTTTGTGATTGTGCACTGGATCTGAATGGTGGTTAGACAGGAACCTGCCTCAGACTCCCTAGGTAGGGAGAGTGTTAGTGATGGCCCAGGCTCACCACCGCTGAGCCCCTGGGGACACTCAGGGGGCTAAGACAGGTTAGGAAGATCACACTCTGAATGCTGACCATCCTACGGTATTATAATCTGTGCTGTCTGCAGTGTCAAGGCTGGCTGGGCTGGGTGTTCCAGACAAATGGGCCCCTCCCTGCCCTTGTGGAAACCAAGACCAGGAGAAAGTTGTGTGACCAAGGTCAGGTTGGGTGACACAGACAAACTAACTGGTGAGGTGATCACAAGGTCTTTTTGGGGACTGAGGAAAGAGGGTCAAGGGCCCTGAACCCACAGCTGGCCCCTAGGGCTTGTGAAGCCTTGGACCAGGCAGAGGCAAGACCCAGATGCTTGTCTTGGTTCCTCTGCTGCACCTGTGTGCTCTTGGACACTCACTGTTCCTTCCTGGCCTCAATTTCCCTTCTGTACCGGGGGTAACACTCCCTGCCCTGCCTCCCTCAAAGCTTGTTGTAGGATCAGATGATATCGAAGGGCTTGGTCAGCTATAAGAAAGAGGCAGAGGACTGGAGGAAATGAGCACAGCATTTTCAGAATTCTTAAAGGCTTGCTTTACTACCAACTTGCTTTCCAGTCACACTTCTCACCTGCCCAGAGATAGGCCCTAATCAGTGTTGAGCATCTCAGTAGGTAATCCTGGGCCTCAAAGCCTAGCCCTAGGGTAAACTGAGGAAGGACTATCATTAAAGGATGAGGCAAGAATCCAGGAGGCCTGGGCCCCAGCTGCACACTGAGGGATGCTGGAGCCTGGGGGAAGGTGTGGTAAGGACCGAGGGGGCGACTCCGGTCGCCAGATGGGAGGGAAGTGCCCACTGTCGGTCACGGTTACACGTCACAGGTCATGTCTGCTGCCTCTGTTCCTGGAGATACTGTTGGACATAGAAGGAATTATCCGAATTCCTTTATTCAGGAAAAGAATTCTAGAACCTCCCAACTCTTCCAGACCAAAGTCGCGATAGCAAGCCCTCTTGGGGTCCAACCTCTGCATGTCGCTTCCCCTTCCCATCCGCACCCCCGCGCCGCCCTCTTCCGGACCGAACTCCCGGTGCTGCCCCTCCGGGACAGAAGCGCAGGCCCGCCCCCTCCCGGACGGCCCCACGACCC
>NW_007251268.1:115423-121443 GCF_000164805.1 Carlito syrichta
CACTTTCCAAACTTAGCCCTTACCCACTCCGAGGAGAGGGGACCCCCGACCGCGGCAGGGAACCCCTGGCTTAAGCAGGAAGTGCTGGAGTCCAGCTCCGGGGCGGCGAGGCAGTTCCCCCTCCCCCAGGCTCACCCAGGTTCTGCCCTCTGCTGAGTCAGGGGGTCAGAGACTTAACGCTGGCCTGTGGCCAGTGGGAGAGGCAGGTGGCCTTGGGTCTCTGGTTGGGGTCCCTCTGGGTCTGGAAGGTCGATTGCTTTCCAAAGGAGTTTCAGCTCTCTAGCGGGACCAGGGTTTCCACCCCCACAAAGGACCCAGCATGGAGCATAGGCACCTTAGGTGCCTAACAGTGTTACCTTTTTCCTACCTGGCCCTCTCGCAGCTCACCTGGGCCAAACCGCAAACATCCACATCCTGGGGTGGTGAGCTCACCTTCGAGAGCCAACCGCTCCTCTCATCCACTCCTTCCTCCAGCCCTGGTAGAAACATGCCGGTGTGGGAATGTGATTACAGATGGGGGAAACTGAGGCCCAAGCTGGGCTGGGGAGGCGGGCCCAGGGCTGGAGTAACTGGGCTGGAGTGGGTACTTAGAATACAACAGCTAATCCCTAATCTCTCTGATTTTTGAGTCCCTGAGTTCCCCCTCTGGCCTGGATCGGAAACCAGAAAGGAGGGGAAGCCCACCTGGCCCATCTGTTGGGTCTCCCTCATTCCTCTTTTCTTTCTGTCTTCCTCTGGTGGGGGAGGGCTGGAGTCTCTGCAAGAGGATGGTGCTCCCTAGGCTTGCATCCTGGAAGTCTACCTTTCCTATACTACTGCAGCAGTGCTGGAGGTGAGGAAATGCCAGGGGTGTGGGCCTATTCCACACTGCCTGTGTTTACCCTCCCAGTGTCCTTTAATCACCTCCTCTGGAGGAGAATTAGAAGGAACACCTTAGGGGTCAGGAAGAGGGTGGAAAGCCTCTTGTGCGATTGCATCCGGCCTGACCTTCCTTTTGGATAAGGGCCCTGCTCCTCTGTGGCCCAGACACAAAAAGAACTCAAGGTGCTGGGGCTTGGTTGGTTGGGCCAAGCTTTGAGGGAAGCCTTGGGTAAGGGGTGTTTCCAAGGGCTCTGCAGTCTTAACAGGATGTGGAGTCTGTCCCAGAGCTGCCCCACTGGGATTCAGTCTGAAGTCATCCCCATCTCATTCGAGAAGGCCTGGGTCAGAACTGCAGCAGGATGGCTTGTGGTCAGACCGTCAGACTGGCAGGCAGAAGGCTAGTGGACTAGCGGTGTACCCCAGGCACTGAACCCTTTTCCCTGCAGGGGCTGGAAAAGCTGGGCCTGTAGGTCACTGCTCCAACAAACAGCCTGGGTTTGGGGTCACTGGGTCAGTGGTCAGGCCCCCCTACCCCACCCCACCGTGTATTTGGTATTGGGTGGCATTGGGCTTCCTGGACAGCAGGTTGGCCTGATTTAAGCCCACGTGCATGGGCAGCACCTCCCTGCCCCTGGCTGTTGTTTCCCCAGGTCTGGAGGCAGCTCCAGGTACAACTGGAGGAAGTCCTGTTCCCTTTTACTCCAACCTCCTATTATTGCAATTGTTTCTTTGTCACCTGCCCGGCCCAACTTCTTTTTTGTTTATTAAGAGAAATAAATCTGATCCCTCTAATCTCCATTGGCAACCCTGGCCAGGAAGGGAAAGCCTAGGAAGGCTTAACTCTTTCAGGGAGAATGATCAGAATGAAGATTGGGAGAGATGGGGAGGAGGGATCAACAGAAAATTCCTGGGAGGTCAGGGACCTTTGCTGGGGAGATTATTATCTCCTCCATTCCAGTCTCCAAACCAAAGACCTACAGATGCAGATTCTGACTCTGTCGTCTGACTCCCCTATCAAAAAATGGGAAAACTAAGCTCGGAATGGAATTTCAAGCACCAATCTTCCAGAATTCTCCCTGCTGCTCCAGAAGAGAGGAAATCTGACATTTATTAATTATTCTGCATGTGTCAGGAGGCCCTGTATCCATGATCCCTTTTGCAGATAAAAAAATTGAGGGTCCGGGAAAGTGAGTGATTTGACCAGTTGGGATTTAAACTCAAATCATCTGCCTTCAAAACTGGTACTGTTTTCATGACTCTCCCAGGGACAGAGCAGGATGTCAGGCTTCTCATCCAGTCCACGTTATAGATGGGAAACGGCCCAGAGAGAAGTGAAGGAAGTTGCCAGAGAGGGAGAGTATCAGAGTCAGGCAAGTGAGAGTTTAAATCCTGGCTCAGCTGCTAGCAAGCCCGTGACACTGGACAAACAGCTTTCCTGAGGGCTCACTGGTTCCATCACTGTCTCATGGGAATAAAGGGGACCTTCTCACTAGTGATCTTCTGGCTAGGCGTTGCCTTGATGGGTCTGTGGCCTGTCTCCACAAGATTCTCACAAGAGAGGGTATGAAAATTATATCAAAGAGAAGTTGCCATCAAAATGCAAGGGGCTGCTTTTTTTTTTTTTTTGTGTTGGAGTCTCACTCTGTTACCCAGGCTGGAGGGTAGTGGCACGTTCATGGCCACTGCAGCCTCAACCTGCTGGGCTCTGGTGATCCTTCCACCTCAGCCTTCCAAGTATCATGGACTACAGGCGTGTGCCACCACGCCTGACTAATTTTTTTATTTATTGTAGAGATGAGGTCTCGCCAGGTTGCCCAGGCTGGTCTCAAACCCGTGGGCTCAGGTAATCCTCTCACCTTGGCTTCCCAAAGTGCTGGGATTATAGGCGTGAGTTACCGCTCCCGGCCTATTTTTTAAATTTTAGATTAGAAAATATAGCTTATTTAGAAAGTAAACTAGAGAGAGAGAGAAAGAGGAGATTCATCTCCCCAAGGTAGGAAACATGGTGACAGCCATAGCTCTAAGAGCACATGACCACATCAGAGTCTAGTAAGGCAATGGTCAAGGAGTTGCTATTATTGTGTTTATAAATTTAGTTGCCTGAACTCAAAGGGTCCAGACTGGAGGGAATGGGCTCTGAGGCTTAAGGACAATGCTGCTGCCCTAGTCTGCCCCTCTCAAGCTATGTGACACTGGGATTATTCACCCATCCAAGCCTTAGTCTATTTATCTGTAAAGTGGGGATAATAAGCTTGGCCATACAGGGGCATTTCAAGGGTCAAATTAGATAATAGACATGCAAGAGCTTTGCAAACTGGGGAGCATGATGCAGATGGTAGCAGGTTTCTGCTGTTGTGAAGCTGAGGACTTGGGCATTAGCTAAGTTCATCCTGATCCACATTTGGAAAAGAACTTACTTGTTTACACCTCAGATGCTCGTGATGATGATACTGATTACTGAGGGGGATTCACAGAAGGTGGAGTCTCCTACCTTTGTCCCACAGGAGGACTCAGACATAAGAAAAAGTTAAATAAAAACAAACAGGCATCCATATCTTCCAGAAATATCACCTGGACTCTAGACAAGTGTGTGGGGAGGAAGTGTTTCTGGGATAGATGCCAGAACTGGAGCACAGCAGATAGTCAGGGGAGGCTTTCTGGAGGAGGTGAGCGGAATGCAGAAGGAAGGCAGGGTCCTAGCTAATCTGAAGGGAAGAGAAATAATAGGAAGGTTGCTACGTGCCAGACCCTGGCCAGGCATTTTCATAGAAGTCTTCCCTTGTCCTGTCCTCATAGCTACCTGGGAGGTGGGCAGTTGCCACCATTTATAGGTGAGAAAAAAGGCCCCCCCCCCTTTTTTTTTCTGGAGTTAGAGTCTCATTCTGTCACCCAGGCTGGAGAGCAGTGGCACACTCACAGCCACTGCAACTGCGAACAGCTAGGTTCAGGTGATTCTTCTGCCTCAGCCTTTCAAGTAGCTAGAACTATAGGCACACCATCACGCCTGGCAAATTTTCTTTTGTGATTTATTGTAGAGATGAGGTGTCACCAAGTTGCCCAGGCTGGTCTTGAACCTGTGGGCTCAGGCAATCCTCTCATCAAGGTACTGGAATTATAGGTGTGAGCCACTGCACCCGGCCAAAAAAGGTCCTTTCGGAGGGTGAAAGTAAGTTGCTCAAGGTCACTCAGCTTCATTCCTTCGAAAAAGATATATTCTTTACTATGTCATGTCAGGCATTGTTCAAGGTAATGAGAATGCCTGAGGACCAGACAGGCAAAGTCCCTGTCTGTGTGGAAGTGATGTTCACAGCATGGCAATGACAGAGTCACTCAGTCTGCCTCCAAAGGCCACACTGTACAAACAAAATAATATGATGTCATATGTGGTTCTGACTGGAAAGGAGTAACTTCTGCAGAGTCTTAGACAGGACCAGCTTTGGGGAGAGCTGATGTAGGGCCCTGAGGGTCTGTTTCGGGCAGCGGACAGTGGCTGAGGGGTGGGAGTGCAGATGGCTCTGACACCGAAGCTACCCTGCTAGGCCCAGTAGACTTTTAACCTGTTGGCTCACTGCGGCCTCCTCAAGTTCCCTCTGGCCAGTCACTCAGGGAGAACTGTCCCTGGTGTGAAGCTGTGGAGAAATGCTTGAGTTTGAGCTCTGTTCTGCTGTATGACCTTGGGCAAGTCCCGCCCTACTTCTGGCCAGACAGGCCCTGTCTTGACAAAGACTGGTTTAATGGCCTCTGAGACCCTTGCTAGTTCCTTGGATCTACGGGTTTGAGAACAGCCTGGAGGGATTTGAGAACAGCCTGGAGGAGCAAGCCCATGGGACTAGGGGCTAAATGAGGAGGAGCTATATCCATTAAAGGAGCCGACCTTTGGCCAGCCAGATAAGATACTGAGACCCAGTGGCTTGGATGACATAGGAAGGTGGGCAAGGAGAGTCCAGTATGAATAATGTCATTTCTCCCTTCTCCCTGCTGAAGAAGGGGCCTACATAGCTCTAAAGCAAAGCGAGGAGCCATGTCTCCTCCCTGAGGTCAGGATGGTATCTATTTGCCTTTTTTTTTTGAGTCAAGGCCTTATTCTGTCACCCAGGCTGAAGTGCAGTGGCACAATCACGGCTGATCGCAGCCTCTGCCTCCTGGGCTCAGACGACCTTCCCACCTCAGCTTCCCGAATAGCTGGGACTACAGGCACATACCACCACATCCAGCTAATTTTTTAATTTTTTGCAGAGACAGGATCTTGCTATGTTGCCCAGGCTGGTCTCAAACTCCTGGGTTCAAGTGATCTTCCTGCTTCGGCTTCTCAAAGTGCTGGGATTACAGGTGTGAGTCACCATACTGGGTCTTATTTGCCTTTCTTTTTTTTGAGTTGGAGTCTCACTCTGTCAACCAGGTTGGAGTGCAGTGACATGCTCACGGCCACCCCAGTGTTGACCTGCTGGGTTTAGGTAATCTTCCACCTCAGCCTTCCAAGGAGCTGGAACTACAGGCATGTGCTACCACGTCCAGCTAATTTTTTGATTTATTGTAGAGACGAGATCTTGCCAAGTTGCCCAGGCTGGTCTTGAACCCCTGAGTTCAGGCAATCCTCTCACCTTGCCCTCCCAAAGTGCTGGGATTACAGGCTTGAGCCACTGTGCCTGGCCTTTATTTGCCTTTCAGTAAACACTCCACGTACTTTTCACATTCTGTGTCATTGCATGTGCTGTTTTCCCTACCTAGGATGTGCTTCCTTTTACTTTTCTTTATTTCTTTCTTTATGTTTTTTTTTGAGTTGGAGTCTCACTCTGTCGCCCAGACTAGAGTGCAGTGGCCGCTCCCGGCCACCACAGCCACGACCTGCTGGGCTCTGGCGATCCTTCCGCCTCAGTCTTCCAAGTAGCTGGAACTACAGGCGCATGCTACCACACCTAGCTAATTTTTGATTTATTGTAGAGATGAGGTCTTGCCAAGTTGCTTACTTTTCTATCTAGTGAACTTCTATTCATCCCTCAAGGCCCGCCTTCAGTGTCATCTCTGTGATATCCCTGGGGAAATTATTGCCTCCAGACTCTAGAGCAGGATGCTTAAGATATTTGGAGTTAGCTGGGCTTGGTGGCTCAGCCTGTAATCCCAGCACTTTGGGAGGCTGAGGTGAGTGGATTGCCTGAGCC
>NW_007251268.1:121749-125172 GCF_000164805.1 Carlito syrichta
CAGGTGTGTGCTACCACGCCCGGCTAATTTTGATTTATTGTAGAGATGAGGTCTCGCGAAGTTGCCCAGGCAGGTCTCGAACCCGCGGCTCAGGCAATGGTCACCCTCTTCTTGAGCAGGAGCATTCGGTGTCCTTAGCCTGTGGCCTGGACAAATGTAATGAGGGCAAAGTTCTCTCTGCTATGGAATATATAGCAGAGGGGTGTGGCTTCTATAGAGTAGCCTGGATTCCCCAATAGGAATGTTATGGGGTGACTGCTCTGTCCATCTGCCTAGGCCTCTGTGAAAGGTTGGGGATTGGCTTAGGGTCCAGATGCAAGAGGGACCCTCGTTCATTTATTCACAAATACTTTCTAAGTGCCTGCTATGTGCCAGGCACTGTCCTGGGGATGAACAAGAGAGACAAGGTTCCAGTCCTCATGAGCCTTACAATTTGTGTGTGTGTGTGTGTGTGTGTGTGTGTGTGTGTGTGTGTGTGTGTGTGTAGGGGGGGACCAGACATTGAACAGGTAATGAAGGGTCAAAAAGTGTGACAAGCCTGGTGCGTTCGCTCATGCTTGTAATCCCAGCGCTTTGGGAGGTGGAGGTAAGAGGATTGCCTGAGCTCAGGGGTTGGAGACCAACCTGGGCAACTTGGCGAGACCTTGTCTCTACAATAAATAAATAAAAATTAGCCGAGCATGGTGGCACCTGTAGTTCCAGTTATTTGGAAGGCAGAGGCGGAAGGATTACTTGAGCCCAGCAGGTTGAAGCTGTGGTAGCTGTGAGCATGCCACTGCACTCCAGTCTGGGGGACAGAGTGAGACTCCAAAAAAAAGAAAAGAAAAAGTATCAGTTGGGCGTGGTGGCGTATGTCTGTATTTCCAGCTACTTGGAAGGCTGAGGCGGAAGGATCCCTGAGCCCAGCAATTCAAGGCTACGGTGGCTGTGAACATGCCCCTGCATTCCAGTCTGGGCAACAGAGTGAAACTCCGACTCCAAAAAAAAGAAAAAGAAAATATTAGCTGGGCATGGTGGCATGCGTCTGTAGTTCCAGCTACTTAGAAGGCTGAGGCAGAAGGATCACCTAAGCCCAGCAGTTTGAGGTTGCGGTGACTGTGAGCATGTCACTGCACTCCAGCCTGGGCAACAAAAAGTGAGACTCCAACTCAAAAAAAAAAGAAGGGAAGAAAAAAAGTGTGACGAAAGGGGAAGCACAGTGATCCCTGGGGGAGATCAGAGAGGGTTTTCTCAGGGAGGTGACACTGGGGCTAAAGTTAGGGACTTGCAGCAGTAGAGTCAGGTAAGGCACCTGCTAGCGACTGGGGCCTGCTGGCCTGCTGGCTATCTAGGGTTCTGCGTGGCATGGGGATCACCATACCTTAGTATTCTGAATATCCTGAGGGCAGGGGCTGGGTTGACTGACTCTTCTCTCTGGCCTGCCCAGCACGGGGCCTGGCAACAGGTGGCGATCCAATATGGGCCCCCAGAGCCTAGCCACCTCTGGATCCCAGACGCTCAGAGCCAATGGCCTGAGATGTCACAGGGAGCCCTCATGGCAGCTGAGGTCCCGAGGAGGAAGTGACTTGTTCAAGGTCACATGGCTGGCCACTGTCAGAGGCAAGGCAGACAGGAGCCACACCTGCCAGGCCTTCAGCTTCCCCACTCCTTTGTTCACACTTCAAATGGAAAATCCCCATCCCAGAGAGGTGCCTCTATCTGGGGTGGGAAGAGCTGAGAAGGAAGCAGAGGATAAGGGAGGGAGCCTCCCCTCCCCTTTCCTCCCTTCCCCTTTCCTTTTCCCCCTACCACTGTCAGGGGCTCTGTCCAGCTGTCTCTCCCTCACCCTTCTCCTGGAAATTCCCCTCAGGCCTGGGAGGGGCCCTTAGTCAGTGGGCCCGCCCCCACTATCCCCTCACCACAGTCCCTGAAGCAGGGCCGCCAGCAAGATCTGCCAAACTGGGGTGGCCAAACCCCGTGGCCCTAAAAAGCTACACCCCCTTGTCAGTGGAGAGCCTCCCCTCACCACCTGCCCCTTGGAAATCCCTCTCTCCAGACCCTCAAAGCTGTCTCAGCTGCTCATGGCCTGTCACATGCTGAAGAAAACGAATGAGAGGAGGCATTGTATATTATTTGGGCCACAGGGAACATGGCAGGGCTGGGGGAGCAGGGACACACACCTTCCTTGTGCGGACCCCAAGGCCACCTCCAGCCCCTTGGCTGACTTGGGGAAATCAGCCAAGTGCCTGCAGCTTCCTTGGGCAGGAGGGACAAAATCTCTGTCCGTCTCCCCCATCATCATACCCCACTGCCCTGTGTGCTCTTGTGCTCCACTGTCCTGGGAGGCTGCTTCACCAAAAGACTGTCAGCCCCACTCATAGGGTGCCCAGCTCTGTGCTTGGCATGGAAGGGGAGACTGAGACAGTTCAGCCTGCAAAGGGTTTAAACCCTGAATCTTGTAAGTGCGTGATTCCCAGGAGGCTCCTAGTAGGGCGATTACTAAGTAGGGCCTACTGTCTGCTTAGGACAGCCCCTCCTCCAAGTTTAGCCAGGTGAGGACTTCCCTGCCGTTCTCCAAGAGGGTCATGAGGCACTCAAGCCTGGCCTTGCAGTCCCTGGAATTCTGGTCCATGTGCCCTCTGTACCACCTACTTCTTCCTCCCACCAGTCCTAGCCCAACCTCTCCCATATGCTTGGCTGTGGGCAGTATACCTCCTTCAGGATCCTGGAGTAAGCACTGCCTTTGCAGTGAAAGTATTTATGTGCCATCATCACTACCTCCACCAGTGTGCAAGCATCACTGTTGCTTCTACAATGAGCACACAAGCCCCACCATCTCCACTTCCACCAGTTTCAATTCAACACATAGGGTGCACCTACTGTGTGCTGAGCCTGGGGTTACTAAGAGGCGTGAGACAGTCAAAAAATTTAAAAATTTTTTTTATAGAGGCAGTTGGTCTCCCATACCAACTGCCTTCTTTATCGGCTCCAGTTTCCCTGCCTATAAATTAAGGCAGTTGGACTAGCAGATCTTTGAGGTCTTTTTCAAACTGTTCTGGTTGGAAAGGCAGGTACCAAAACAAACTGTTGTCTCAAGGCATGTGCTGGGATGGTGTTATATGGGGTGTTGGGGAACCCTGGGGTGTGATCAGTACTGTATCAGAGGGCAGCACGAGTGGCTGTGGGAGCACTGCTTCACGGAGGAGCAGCCTGTCGAGTGGGCCTTGAGGATGAAAAGGCATCTTCCAGTTGGGCTCAGTGGTTCACGCCTGTAATCCCAGCACTCAGGGAGGCAGAGGCAAGAGCCCACGGGGTTTGAGACCAGCTTGGGCAACTTGGTGATACCTCGTCTCCACAATAAATCATAAAATGGATGGGGCTCGGTGGCTCAGCCTGTAATCCCAGCACTTTGGGGGGCTGAGGCGAGTGAATTGCCTGAGCCCA
>NW_007251268.1:125408-127641 GCF_000164805.1 Carlito syrichta
AGTGAGACTCTGACTCAAAAAAAAAAAAAAAAGAAAAGGCATCTTCCGGTGAAGGTGGAAGAGGAGACAGCAGGTGTGGAGGCCTGGAGGGGTGCTCTCAGGAGTGGCCGACAGTTTTGTGTAACTGGAGCTCTGAGAATGAGAAAGGTGTGATGGGAGATGCAGCTGAACTGGTGGGTGGGGCAGCTCCTACAGGGCCTCCTGTGAAGGCTCAGGCACCTGTCAGGCTCCAGACATCCTTTGAGCCTCTTCCTATACCTGTCCTCACTCAATTCATGCCAAGAAATTCAGACTTTGCCCTTGGGTGCTCCTTCTGGTCTCCCATACCAACTGCCTTCTTTATCGGCTCCAGTTTCCCTGCCTATAAATTAAGGCAGTTGGACTAGCAGATCTTTGAGGTCTTTTTCAGCATTGACACTAGGACCCCCTTCTCTGTGCAAAGTGAGGAGACTGGTGGTCTCACTGTGTTGCCCAGGTTAGAGTGTAGTGGCATGATCACAACTCACTGCAGCCTCAACCTCCTGGACTCAGGCTATCCTTTTACTGCAGCCTCCCAAGTAGTTGGGACTACAGACCCACATGCCACCATGCCTGGCTATTTAAAAAATTTTTTTATAGAGATGAAGTCTCACTATGTTGCCTACGTTGGTCTTGAACTCTTGGACTCAAGTAATTCTCCTACTTGGGCCTCCCAAAGTGCTGGGATTATAGGTGTGAGCCACTGCACCTGACCTTGATGAGTATTTTCTATGGGTGAATAAAATGCCAACCCTTCAGGGACTGCACTGCTGTCAGCCTCAGACTCTAGCAAGAGATGCTTCTCAGAGAGTTGGGTTTACTTTTGATTTCTCCCATTTTTGTAGGGAGGGAACAGGTTGTCCTGGAGCTAGTGGGCATGAGAGGCAGCATGGTGTAGTGGAGGGGCTTGCCCAGGTGACAGAAAGAATGAGCCACGTGGAGACGAACTGAGAACTAGAACTGGATTCCCATCCCAGTGCTCTCTCTGCTACATCATACTGCTCCTAGTTGGAGAAACAGGGCAGAAGTGATGGTAAAGAAGAGTCACTGTCCAGGTGGTAAGTCCCTGGGCATAGGGCACCTGTGATGAGGACACAGAGGTGAGAGTCTCAGGTAGCCTAGAAGGCTTTTAGAAGAGGTGAGGCTTGGCCTGAGCTTTGAAAAACCAAGACTTATGTAAGGGAAGATGAGTCAGGGTCACATAGCTCTACAGATGAACACATGGGTGGTTTCACATGTTACCTACATGTTCCATTACACACACTAACTGTAAATACGGGTATATACAATTGCACAGTCATACCGACACACAAAAGTACACGTAATTACACGTGTTATACACAAAATTACTCATACATGCACACAGGCAGACTTGTTAACACACTCAAATACACACAAATAAGTGATATTCAGCCACCCTGAGATAGTCACAGTTACATAGGCAAATAACCCAAAGCACACATCCAGACATGAAAACATACTAAAGGATATGGATACAGTCACACACAGATGATTACACAGAGAGGATCTCACATGTTCAGGGTCATGGATACATGTACAGGTACACAACTACACAGCCACATTCAAGCATACAATTACAGATGTCCAATTATATGCCCTCCTTCAAGGTCATGTAGAGGCACAGATAAGCTGGGGAGGTGGTGCCATGAAGCAGTGGGTATCAGTCAGTCTGGGATTGAGTTCTGCCTCTGTAACTAAATGCTGTTTGACTTTGGGACCAGTTGACTTCAAGGATCCTCAATCTCCTTACCTGCAAAATGGCTATAAGTACCTATCTTACATAATTGTCTTGTGAATGAAATGAAGTAATGCATAAAAGCGGTTAGCACAGTGTCTGGCACATGGTAAACACTAAATAAAAGGGTGCTCCTATTATTTTCAACACCAGAACCACAAAAATACAGCCCAGTACGTTTGTACACACAGGCACGTGACACTCACGGGTGGTGACCGATGGGCCCTAGCGGCAGCAGGGCTCTGGACGCGTCCTTGTGGAGCCTGGCCCCTAGTTCTCCACTGCGCTCCTCAGAGAGGCAGCCCCTGGCCGGGGAGAACGGGCGACCCGCCCGCCCCGCCGGGACCAGCCCGGCCTTTCCCTAGGAGCGCTGGGCTGGGCGGTTCAGCAGGTCTCCCGGGTCCCGGGAGGGGCGGGGTTGACGGGACGCGCGCCAGGTCCCGCCCCTCGTCCGGCCCC
>NW_007251268.1:127983-137275 GCF_000164805.1 Carlito syrichta
GGCGGGGCAGGGAGGAGGGTCTCCTCGCTGTGGCCGTCGCCTCTGCTGCTGCCCCCTCCCGGGGCCTGGTGGGTATGAGTGTGGGGGGCCGGGAGTCCCTTCGCAGACCCACTCCTCACATGCACAGAGAGACACACGTACACGGTAATGCCCACTGGCGACCACACGTACATGTTCGCAGTTTACACAGCCACACACACAACACCCACTCCGATGTACGGACATGCAGACCCAAAAATCACATACACCATCATCACACCCACACCCTCGCACCACCACGGCAGGACCCACAGATCCCGAGACACAGGTACACGTACACCTATGTATGCAGTTTTCACAGCCACGTGATCTACACCCACGCGTGGATTCAGACACACAAGCACACAGTCGCTCACACACACATCGGTCATGTAGGCATAGTTGCCCAGCGTCATAGGCACACAGATGTACACACAGGGTCACAATCGCACAACCGACCAGACACGCTCAGGCTCACAGGCAGACCCCAAGGCACTCGTACACACACGCACTTATTCCCCAGGTCTTAGCCCCCAACAGGCTGAAAGTTTGCAGGAGGGAGGGGAGACAAAGGTGGAGGGGAGAAGCAGGAAAGCCGGGGCTGGAGGCTGGGGACCGCCTCCATCTGGCGCGGTCGGGAGTCGAACTGGTTTTCTTGGCTCCCTCCCTACCCCCACCCGCGCCTCCTCGGCCTCTCCCTGTCCCCCACCTCGATCCCCCGCGGTCCCCGAGGTCGCCGCCGCATCTCCCCCCTTTCAATGCAGCCACCGAGCTGGAACGCAGCCCTTGCCGGCTGCTGCGGGATCCCTCCGCGGGTCACATTCCAGCCTCCAAGGGGGAGGGGAGGGAATGGGGAAGGCCTCCAACCCCAGGGCCGGGAGATGGAATTCCTGGTTTCCCCCAACAAGTGTGGCAGTTCAGGGTGTCCCCGAGATTCCTAGGGGGTGCTGGAGGAATGGCTATGGAAGGTGACTAGTTTTCTCACCTGGTGAATCCAGAGACAGGGGAGGGTTATGGTGATGGATCCACCCCCTCCTCCCCATGATAGAGGACTTCAACGGAGGCTGGTACGTAAGGGTTCCTGCTTGTCTGAGGGAGCCAGGGAGTCCCAGAGGGGGTAGGGTGGAGGGGTCCCTGCTGTGGTGGGAGAATCCACGGGTGTATTCCCAGAACGGCCCACATTCCTAGAGGTTCAGAACCGGAGCCTGATGATCTCATCACTCCATGTAGGGGATAATAGAAAGAATCTGGGCTGGGAAGTAGGGAGGCCTGTGTTCTCAGTGTAGTACTGGTGTAGACCCTGGTGACCTTGAACAGATTCCTTTCACTTCTCTGGACCACTCTGGCTCCTACGAGGGCCTGTCTGTGAAATCAGGGGGGCTTAGCTTAGGTGACTTTTTGGGACCCTTAGAGTTCTGGCTAGCCATTTCATAGATGAGACTGAAGACCAGAGAAGGGGGGGTTGTCCAAGGTCATTTGCCTATGGTTTAAGGAACATACTGATAATCAAAATAATAGGAAAAGGAGTAAGCAAGTTCTAGTAGGCTCTTTGAGGATTCCTCAGAAGGTGGGTGTTGATGAGAGACTCCAGGACCTTCCAGAACTCTCCCTGCCTCAGCAGTCCTGGCTGTGCCCACCTGACTCTCCTGGAATTTGCACTGAGTGGGCGGGGCTGGGGCTCTTCATCCATCCTCTGATGGGTGCTCTGATCTGATGTTTTTCTGAGAACCAACCGTGGGCCCAGAATTGTGACTATTTGTGATAGAGGAGATGAAGATAAAAAGGTTCTGTTTGTAGTCTCCTGCCTGCTGGCCCTTGAGGAAGAAGCCTGGGGCTTCCAACAGCCCTCGTGTGCTTCCAGCCTTTGCTCCAACTCAAGAGTCAATCAGACTTTAAGGTGTTCCTAACAACCTAGAGAACAATGCCAAGGCCACACAGAAGTAACTGTGGGGGGCTGGGAAATATTCTAGACCATCTATCAAAAGACTTTTGGGTTGAGGTCGGTTTTAGAAAACTGAGGAGATGGTCCTACCTCGGTCTTTGAAGTAACTACAGCATTGGAATTAGTCCTAAATTGTTGATCAAATGAAAGAACATGGCAGGTATCTGTTTCAGCTGTGGGGTATGGTTGTCAGTAAAGGCATGGAGTTGAGACCAAGCAAGGAGGTTGGAGGAAAAAGCGGTTGAGGGTCCTTCCTTGTGCCTGGAGAAGAGGTTCCATTGTGAGTGTCAACTTCAATCCATTTGGCTTAACTTGTGCTGAGGATTCTGAGCCTCCTTGGCTTCTGCCTCTGCTGCCGCAGGCCCAGGTAGAGATTGAAACTTGAGCACTTATCCATTTGATTGGTCTGTGAGAGGAGGAAGGTGGGCAGAGGGAGCCAGTGAAGGTGTTTGAGCAAGGGAGGAGCCTACAAAACTGTGTTAGGAAGATGGTTCTAGGGCTGTGGCAGGTGCAGGCAGGACAGGCTGGGGGGTGGGGTGGTGAGAGTGGAAGCTCAGTGACTATTGTAATCCAGGGGAGAGGTGATAGGTGAGGGCTGGGGACAGGGTGGGAGCCGTGGGAGCAGAGAGGAGTGGCAGCTACAGAGACACTTCAGAGGAGGTGGCAGAAGTGATAGGACCTGGAATTCATGAGATGTTGGGGAGAGGGCCAGAGAGGGCTGTAGAGTCTTCTGTGCTTGAGGCTGCCTGGCTGAGGGATGGTAGCAGAGATAAAAAAAAGGCCCTGTGCTGGCCCTTCACATGGATTGATTCATTTGTCCTTTGACTGCCATCTGACACCCTGTCAGGTGAGAAGCTATTATTCTCCCCATTTTATAGATGAGGAAGCAAGCTGGAGCTCAGAGAAGTGAAGTCACTTGCCCAAGGCCACACAGCATACAGATGGCTGAATCTCAATTCAGACTCAAGTCTGTCAGAGTACAAAGCCTGTACCCTTAGTCAGTTTAGGAATAGGTGGGCGTCAGTTTATGATTGAGGGGGCTGCATATCATCTGGGCAGGGAGGTCTGAGGCCCCGGGGGATTTGGACTATGTAGAGAGCAAAGACTCAAGGAAGGGTTGATTCATGGGATCAAATGCCTGTGGAGGATAAAATATGGAGGCAGACGGAGGCAAGCCCTCTCCACTGCTGGCAAGACACTGTGAACTGCTGGGATTATGGCCTTGGCATTCAGGAACCCAACCCAACCCAGCCCTCCCTGAGCTGGCTGGGTGCTTGGTCCTGGGCAGGTTGGGGGAATGGTGGAGATGGGAGTGGGGCGCCCAGGGGGCAACACATGGCCCTCTTCCTGCTCCTATGCACTGCACTGTCAGGTCTACACACATGGCCCCCCTTTCTGCTGGATTTATCGTTCCCCCCTTGTGCATGGGGCGACTAAGGGAAGGGATGGGTGGAGTCAGATCATGTGTCTGCCTTCTAGACCTGGAGGTCTGGGGTCTTTGGTAGATTCCACAGCTGGGAGGAGGCCTCCTCCTCCACCCCATATATCTCCTCCCTTTTCTTGTGGGTAGACTTGTGACCATCTCTGTGAGTGACTTGCTTGTGGGAGCACTGGGCTTCCAGATAAGCGGCTGGCCTGGCAGTCTCTGATCTGAGGGATCTCAGATAAGTTGAATCCCCTTGCTGTCCCAGACCCTGACCCAAGCAGAGACCACTGTCCTCTTTCCTTCTGGTGGCAGAGTCATACATATTAAGGGTTCTTTGGAGATCATATCTTCAGCCCTGGTGCATCACAGATGAAAAAACAGAGGTCCAGGAACTGCTCAGAAAAAGACAGTCCTGGGCAGAAAAATACAGTCCTCGCCCAGGATTGTTCTGCAGTTGAGGGGTAATGAAAGTTCACACCAGCTGAGCGTGGTAGCTCATGCCTGGAATCCCAGCACTTTGGGAGCTGAAGACAAAAGGATTGCCTGAGCCCATGGGTTTGAGAACAGCCTGGGCGACATGGCGAGACCATGCCTCCACAATAAGAAATTAGCCAGGTATGGTGGTACATGCCTGTAGTTCCAGCTACTTGGGGGACTGTGGGGGAAGGATTGACTGAGCCCAGCAGGTTGAGAGGCTGCGGTGGCCGTGATTGTGCCACTGCACTCCAGCCTGGGCGATAGAGTGAGACTCTGACTCAAAAAAAAAAAAAAAAAAGCTCAAACATAGGACTCCTGACCCTCAGGGCTTTGAGGTATCTGGCCTGGGCCTGGAATTCCCGTCCTTCCCAAACAGGGTTAGGGCTGCCGGATGTGGGGAGGAGTCACTGAGGAGAGATTAGGAGCTGATGTTATCAGACCTTATCTTAATGGTCCTCCACTCCACTTGAGATTGAATAGAGCTCTGGAAGTGGGCACGAGAGGAGGCCGCTGGTGGCATGGGAAGAACATGATTTTGCAGCCAGTCAAAGTTCACATCCTGACCCTGCCAATACAAACAGTATGACCTTGGGCAAGTCACTGAGCCATGGGGTCAGTGTCTACACTTGTTGCATGGTTTTCTCTAACTTTCCCAGGCACCCTGTGAGGTGGCTTTTTGTCCTGCTTTATAGATAAGGAGACTGAGGCACAGAGAGGCTGATTGATTTGTCCAAGCCCTGAAATCGACCTAATTACCAGCCCTTCTCCCCAACTGCATGGTGAATGCCTCTCTGGCATCCATAAAATGGGGATAATCATGCCTTGAAGGAACAAAGGAAAGGACTTTGGAGAGGCAGAATTGTGCCCTGGCCGAAAGGGA
The DNA here is from genome assembly GCF_000164805.1 of Carlito syrichta. NCBI lineage: Eukaryota > Metazoa > Chordata > Mammalia > Primates > Tarsiidae > Carlito > Carlito syrichta. The sequence goes on from NW_007251268.1 coordinate 132,727, forward strand.
TTATTATGTCATTGTTGAGAGCAAACACTGGCCCAGAAACTCATTATGACATTTATTAATATTATTGTAGCTAATTCTTCTCTGCACTACTGCCTGTTCCCCCAGGGCACCCTGTGGGATGGGATCCTCCCCAGGCACTCCCTGCCCCCCAATATTTACCTTAGAACCGGCCTGTCAGCTCTGCCCCCGCTGGGGTGGGGCGGGGCCAGACACTGAAGGAAGGAAGAAGGGGGATTCCCCTTTTGCAGAGATGGGGTGCAGAGCTCCCCTTCCTTGGGCAGAGATTGAGGCTGTGGCCCTCCCTTAATCATTAACTTCCTCAGACTTAGGATCACTCAGGGTTTTTGGGGTGAGACCCAGGTTCGAATGTGGGATCTGCCACTTCCTGGTTTGTGACCTTGGGCAAGTAAGTTACTTTCCCTTGAGCCTCCTAGTGCTCATTTGTGAAAAGGAGCCTTCACTCCCGCCTTTCAGGTTTCTTGTTAGGTGTAGAGAGAAAGTGCTTAGAGAACTGTGGAGCGCCTCTACCTGAAGTTTGTGGTGCTGTTTCCTTTGTCTTACCCCCATGGGAATAACGCCTACAAACACTCAAAGTTCTGCTCCTGCCTCTAGAACGTGTGACCTAGGGGAGGCCCTGGCCCCCTCTGGACCTTTGTTTATCTGCTTGTACAGTGAAGGGTTGAGACCAAGGGCCTCTGAAAGAGCCACCCTGAGTCCTGGCTCACGGGCTGACCGGGGGCAGTTAAGACAGGAGCAGAGGATTGGGGGCCAGGTAGGCTCGGAATGTTCCGGCCCCTGAGCAAGGCCACCTGGACAGCTGTGCCCTCCCCCCTCATTCCTCTTCCCTGACTCAGGCCTGCCTGACTGTGGGCGTGCCACCACCCCCGCCCCTTGCTCTGGAATGGGGCAGGTTGAGGCCTCACCCCATGGAGGATGTTGCCAAGACAGTCCCTACGCATGCGCATGGCCTTGGGAGGCGGAGGCTCCCTCCCCATTCCTCTCTGTCCCCAGGCTGAGGAAAGCCCCTGAGTGGTGGGTACGCACACCTGTTTTTCTGTACATGCAATCCCTTAGCAGGCCCTGTGTGTCTTTGCAGGCGCTTGCAGGTGAGGAGGGCATGGATTAGAGTGGTCTAGGTGTGCTTTCTGAGTCTGGTCTGGAGAGTGCCCCCCAGCAGAGGTGGCCCCAGTGGGACGTTCTGGAGATGCATGTCCAAGTACCTACCTTGGTGGATTGTATCTGCACTCAGGAGCTTGCAAGTGTCCTTCCTGGCGTGCCCTGTGTCTGGGGGTGTGACTGGGAGCAAGGCAGCATCTGAGATCCTGGAAGCCTCCTCTCTCAGGCAGGCAAGGGAGGTGGAGGCTGTGTGGTATGCTTCCCTCATGGCCTCAGCCCCGGGCTGCATCTCTGGGCTACCAGGGCAGAAAGCCTTGGAACAGGGACCCCAAGTGTGTCTGTGGGCAAGGTCTCAGGACCTCAGTTTCTTTGTGAGGTGCCCCTCCCCCCACCTGAGACTCAGGTTGCTGGGCCCCCTCCCAGGTAAGCCACAGGTGTGTGTGGACCTGGGGTGGTTCAGAGGCTGCTCGCTCTGGCCAGACTGTGGGTGTGGAGGGGAAGGAGTGTTGCCGGGGCAACCAGATGTTATCAAGTGCGAGGCCTTGGATCCCCTGGGAATTTGCAGCTGTGGCCCTGACTGCCAGTTGTGGGCCAGGGACCTTGACAAGCTGATATTTCCCCACCCCCATCTTAGCAGTATCTCAGCTCTTAGTTTCCTTGGTTAGGGGGAAGCTGAAGGTGACTGTTGGGTGTGGTTAAAGGCTTTAGTTTTGGTGCCAGCCAGAGTTTAGGAAGTGTCCAGGCTTCATAGGTCCATGATTAGTTACTAGGAGAGTGTCTGTGAGCACCTGCCTTGAAGAGCTGTCGTAAGATCTGTGAGGACAGAGACAGCATTTTGCCTTCCACCAGGACCTGGCGTGGTGCCTGGCATGAGTTAATCACCCTGCAAGCATCAGTCTGCTGTTCTTTTCTGTTTGTGTGGGACTGGTAAGAGGAGTGGGTGGGTCTGGCCTAAGAGCAGGGAGAGAAGGGCAGTAGGTGGTCAAGAAACCTCCAATTTGGCCATTGCTCTGCTAAGCTATGGTCTGACCATGTGGCTCCTTGAGCCACGGTCGCCATTTTCCTAGCTTTGTTCCCCTCCCCTACCTTGGGGAGGTGAGTCTCCTCTCTTTCTAATTTACCTTCTAAATAAACTGTATTTTCTAATCTAAAAAAAAAAATAAAGGCCAGGTAAGGTGGCTCAAGTCTGTAATCCTAGCACTTTGGGAGGCTGAGGTGAGAGAATTGCCAGAGCTCGGGTTTGAGACCAGCAACTTGCTGAGACCTCGTCTCTACAATAAATCAAAATAAGCTGGGTGTGTTAGCACGTGCCTGTAATTCCAGCTACATGGAAGGTTGAGGAAGGATTGCCTGAGCCCAGAAGGTCGATGCTGGGTGACCGTGAGCGTGCCACTGCACTCCAGCCTGGGCATCAGAGTGAGATTCTGACTCAAAAAGAAAAAAAAAAAAAAAGAAACCTCCCATTTGAAGGGATGATGGGGTCCCTTGATTTTTCTTCAGAGGGGAGATCAGATTTGTAGCTGGCACAGTGAGTAGAGCATGGTTTGGGGATTCACGTTGTTCTGAGAATGCTGCTCTGCCATTCATGTGACAGAGGCCAGAGGGCAGCTCTATGTTTGTCTCCTTTAGCCTTCATTTCCTTGTCTGTAAAATGGGAATAGAAGTGTCTGCTTCTAGCCGGGCTCGGTGGCTCAGCCTGTAATCCCGCGCCTTTGGGAGGCTGAAGTGAGTGGATTGCCTGAGCCCGCGGGTTCGAGACCCGCCTGGGCAACTTGGCCAGGCCTCATCTCTACAATAAATCAAAAACTAGCTGGGCGTGGTAGCGCACGCCTATAGTTCCAGCTACTTGGAAGGCTGAGGCGGAAGGATCGCCGGAGCCCAGCAGGTCGAGGCTGCGGTGGCCAGGAATGGCCACGGCACTCCAGTCTGGGTGACAGAGTGAGACTCCAACTCAAAAAAAAAAAAAAAAAAAGAAGTGTCTGCTTCTTGCCAGGTGTAGTGGTTCACTCCTGTATTCGCGGCACTTTATGAGGCTGAGGCAGGAGGACTGCTTGAGCCCAAGAGCTTGGGACCAGCCTAGGCAACACAGGGAGACCTCGTCTCTACAAGAAAGAAAAAAAAATTAGCCACAGGTGTTTCCCTACCCCCATCTTGACAGAAACTCTGCCCTTTGTTGGTGGGTAGGTACCTGTAGTCTCAGCTTCTCAGGAGGCTAAGGCAGGAGCACCTGGGGCCAGGAGGTTGCAGCTGCTGTGAGCCATGATCCTGCCCTTGCACTTCAGCCTGGGCAACAGAGATCCTGACTCAAAAGAAAGAGACCAGTGTTAGGGTAGCATGTGGGGAAGGAGCTGCAGAGGGGTCAGAGGAGTCTTGTAGCTTGGAAGCCACTGTGAATTCCTAGATTTCGGGGGGGGGGGGGGAGTGGGGGGGACTCAGAGCTGAGCATGGTGCACATCTGTAATCCCAGCATTTTGGGAGGTAAAGGCGAGAGGATTGCCTGAGGCCAGCCTAGGTAACTTGGTGAGACCTTGTCTCTACAATAAATAAAAAAAATTAGCTGGGCATGGTGGTCCACGCCTGTAGTTCCAGCTACTTGGAAGGTGGAGGTAGAAGAATCCCTTGAGACCAGAAGCTCAAGGCTGCAGTGGCCATGAGCACGCTATTGCACTCCAGCCTGGATGACACATTGAGACTCCGAGTAAAAAAAAAAACGGAGGCTGGAGACTCAAGCCCGTAATCCTAGCACTTTGGGAGGCTGAGGTGAGAGGATTGCCTGAGTCTAGGGATTCGAGACCAGCCTGGGCAACTTGGTGAGACCTCATCTTTTTTTTTTTGAGTTGGAGTCTCATTCTGTCACCCAGACTGTAGTGCAGTGACTGCTCCCGGCCACCACAGCCTTGACCTGCTGTGCTCCGGTGATCCTTCCACCTCAGCCTTCCAAGTAACTGGAATTATAGGCATGCACTACCACGCCCGGCTAGTTTTTTGATTTATTGTAGAGGTGAGGTCTCGCCAAGTTGCCCAGGCGGGTCTCAAACCCGTGGGCTCAGGCAATCCACTCACCTCGGCCTCCCAAAGCAATGGGATTACAGGCTGAACCACTGAGCCCGGCCCCTCATCTTTACAATAAATAAAAAAATTAGCCGGGTATGGTGGTACACGCCCATAGTTCCAGCTACTTGGAAGGCTGAGGTGGAAAGATTGCCTGAGCCCAGCAGGTCGTGGCTGCAGTGGCTGTGAGCATGGCACTGCACTCCAGCTTGGGTGACAGAGTGAGACTCCAACTCCAAAAAAAAGGGATTCAGAAAGATGCTATGAGTAGGGGTGTCCTCTGGCGAGTCTGGATGCAGCAAGGTATGTATAGTTCACAGCCTCTCTTTCACAGTCTCTGCTGAGCTTTTTAGAGTTGCCAGGTGAATTTTTTTTTTTTTTT
>NW_007251268.1:137295-138298 GCF_000164805.1 Carlito syrichta
ATCCTTCCGCCTCAGCCTTCCAGGTAGCTGGAACTACAGGCGCGCGCTACCATGCCCAGCTAGTTTTTGATTTATTGTACAGATGAGGTCTCACCAAGTTGCCCAGGCGAGTCTCAAACCCGCGGGCTCAGGCCGTCCACTCACCTCAGCCTCCCAAAGGCGTGGGATTATAGGATGAGCCACCGAGCCCGGCTGAATCTTTTTTTTAACAGTGCCACTACCCAGCTGAAGCCCTCAGGCCGCTGGGGCCTGGCCGGCCTTTCCTGGTGCCTGTCCTCTGGTTCCAATTCTTGCCATTCCTTGTTCAATACTCCAGCCATACTGGCCTCCTCTTGTTTCCTGAAACCCTCGGCTTCTGCCTCAAGGTCTTTACACTTGCTGTAGCCTGTCTAGAAAGCTCTCCCCCTCTTATCCTCCCATACCTGCCCTGGCTGGCTCCTCATTATTCAGGTCTCAATGCTAATGTCCTTTTCTCAGAGGGGCTTTCCTTGACAACCTGGCTAGAAGCTCCCACTTCCTGTCACAACTCTGCAGTCTTTACTACCTAAAATTACATTGTTAGTTTGACCTCATCCATGTAGTCATCAAATATTTATTGAATTCATAGCATGTGCCAGGCACTGATTCAGACACTGGGGATATACTGGTGAACAAGATAAAGTTCTTCACTAGCTGTAGTTCCTAGGACTAGCTTAATGTTTGCTGGTCAAGTGAAGGGATACAGCAGTCTTATAAAGAGGAGTTATAGCCAGGCTCGGTGGCTCAGCCTGTAATCCCGCGCTTTGGGAGGCTGAGGTGAGTGAATTTCCTGAGCCTGCGGGTTCGAGACCCGCCTGGGCAACTTGGTGAGACCTCATCTCTACAATAAATCAAAAATTAGCTGGGCGTGGTAGCGCGCGCTTGTAGTTCCAGCTACTTGGAAGGCTGAGGCAGAAGGATCACCGGAGCCCAGCAGGTCGAGGCTGCGGTGGCTGGGAGCAGCCACTGCACTTCAGTCTGGGCG
>NW_007251268.1:138372-168506 GCF_000164805.1 Carlito syrichta
TTCCCTTTTTTTTTTTTTTTAACTGCCCTGGTCTATGCCTGTGGGCTGTTTCTTGGCTGATTCTGTTCTCCCTGCCTGGTGATCAGTACAGAATCACTGAGTCATAGAGCACGTCAAGGGGAAGAATCCCAGACTGGAAGAGGGGCGGTCTGCTTTGAAGTCCTGTTTCTGCTGTGTGACCTTGGAGCACTCACTGTGCATCTCTGGGCCTCTGATGTCACATTACCAAAGTGGGAGAAAGTCCTTGGAAAAGCGTGAAGCCACACATACCAATGAGGGGTTGTTACCACCCGCCATTGTAGTTCTGCTCAGGGCATCTCCCTGGCTTCCCAGTCCTGTGTCCTGGGGCTGTCCCCACCCCTCCAGAGGCTTCTACTCAACAGCCTTGCCATCCCACAAGCAGCCCTGGGCTCCCACCTGGCTGCTTCCTGCTCTGAGCTCCTTCTCCAGGGAATTACCCTCGCCAGCCAGGAGGCTTGGGGTGGGCATCATGCCAAGTCTAGTCTGATGGCGCAACACTTACCATCTGGCAGCTGGGACCCCTGCCTTAGTTCTGGACTTGGCGGCAGGGATGGTGATCCGCCGCTGGAGTTAAGTATCTTCGGCCCTTCTGGTCATGTTCTCCAACAGAGCAGCGTATCCACGGACTCCGGGCCTCAGTTTCCTTCCTGTGTCCTGCATGCCACTTGAGGGGCGGGATCGGCGGATGGGCGGGATCGTGGCGAGATGGGAGGAGGATCGGAGAGCAGCCCCTCCCCCTCCTCTGCCCGGAGCCGGCGCTCTGCTGCTGGCGGGAGGGTTCGCATCCCCTCAGTGCTGCGTGGGAGGAAGGGGCCGCCCCGCGCTCTGCTCCAGAGGGGCTGGGACAGGGCACATCCCGAGAGGTGCTCGCAGTCATGGTGGTGTTCCTGGGCCGCCACCTCCCGGCTCTCCTTGGACTCTTTAAGAGGAAGGGTGAGTGGGTGTGGCTGGGGGGAGGGGAGGGGAGGGATCCCAGATACCTCTCTCTGCCGGACCCTATGTAGAAGGGGGGCTCACGGCTGGGAAAGAGTAGTGGGGTAGGGGCTGGAGGCTGGTAATGAGGCCGGAATCTCCCCTCTGGCTGTGCTTTTGTCCAGCTGCTTTGTGGCTGCCTTTGTCTGGGCCTTGCTCGTGCTTGAGTGGAGGAATGGATTCAGGTGTCTCTGACCTTGAAGCCTGCAGCCCTCCGGCTAAACGGCCTCTCTGCAGGGGTACCTGCACTTTCCTGGGTAAAGCTTGCTACCCCAGTTCAGAGAGAGGGCAGCTTTCTCTGGGGTCATCCCAATCTGTAGGGAGCAGAGAGGAGAGGAAACTAAAAGTAGGGGAGCTTGGTCCTTGAAATGTTCGGGGTCCGGGGGGAAGGGGTGGTGGAAAAGGTTTGGAGGGAGAGGCTTTCTTTCTCTAAGGCAGTTTATTGAACTTTTGGGGGCCGGGGGCTCCCTCTGGGAACCTGAAGTTTAGTTCTGGCTCCAACTCCCATTTGTCCAGTGATGTTAGGCAAGGCCTTTGCTCTTTGTATCTGTTTCCCCACTTGTAAAATCTGGGGATTTGGGTGAGATGATCCAATCAGATCTGCCGGGGGACCTCCTGACTCTGACCTGTGGGATTCCTGCCAACTCCCTGGGGCAGGAGCTCTGACTGGGGGAAGGAGGAAAGGCAGGTTTCTGAACTGAAGACCCTGTTCCCGGAGCGTGGCCCTTTAAAGGGCTTGTTTTGTTCCTGTCCCTTTATAAGGTGCTACCAAGGTCACATGACTCCCTCAGCACTTTTGCTTATGTTGTGGGTTTCATTTAAAGGGGGGCTGGGGCTGCGAAGTGCTGACACAGCCCCCCATCCCCAGGATTAGATGACCAGCCCCTCCATGGGCGGGGCGTGTAACAGGATCCTTTGTAATGGATCCCTGTCTCCTCTGTACCAGGGGCCAGGGCCAGGGCCTCCAGGAGAGGGGCATACCTGGGACCAGTCCCCCAAGAGATACTGGAGCTCCCTTGTCTAGGGTGGAGGGGCCTGGGTCCCTCTTCTCCCCTCCCCTGTCCATCCTTCCACTGAGGGTGGCCACATGGGTGAGTAGGGGACCCCGGAGGCGATTTCCTTGGCCTGCCCCTCCCCCCAGGATTTTCTGGGAATTTAGTTATGACCCCTGCCCTTCCTAGTTTCCCATGGTTTCTCCTTCCTAATTTCCTGTGGTATCTTCTGCCTGGGCCTGGGCCAAAGGGTTTTGTGAAAAGCGTGGTTTGTTTTCTTGTAAAGTGGGGTTTGGGATAGGTCAAGAAACGTATTTGTTATGGGCTATGTGTATATGGGGAATATCTTTTGTGGAGCCCTGAGTGATGTGTGGATACACAGTTGTGTATATACTTGGGTACTTTTGGCATATATACAGAATGGGGACTGTAGGTGTTGTGTGCACACATAGGGCATGGGTGTGCTTGGTGTGTGCATGTATTTATCCTTGAGTGCCCTTTGTCTGTATACATCACTGAAGCCTGTGAGTGTACATCACTGAAGCCTGTGAGTGTTGTGCATATAGTAGACCTGTGTGCCCTGTGTGTGCAGGGAACTCAGATATACACTTGGGTATAGTTTGTGTATGTTTGTGTATGTACATGGAAGGTGTGTGTATTGGGTGTGAACCCTAGAACTGTGGGTTGTATGTCCAGATTAGGGGAAGTGGGCACTGTGTGTGTGTGTGTGTGGAGGGGATTGTGTGCAGTCTGGGGATGCCCTTGTGGTGGTGCTTGTGCATCACAGGACCCAGGCACTTCTCCTCTTCTATCCCTCTAGGCTCTGCCAAGGTTGAGAGCGACAAGCGTCTAAGTGCAGGGCCCGGCCAGGGGCCAGGGTCTGTAGGGGATGAGCACCAGGACAATGTCTTCTTCCCCAGTGGGCGGCCGCCTCACCTGGAAGAGTTGCACACACAGGCCCAGGAGGGGCTCCGCTCCCTACAGCACCAAGGTAACCTCCTCCCTGTCCCTCCAGGGCTGCTCTCAGCTCTCAAGGTCAGAGACCGAACCTAACACTCTTCTGGTATCTTCCAGAAAAACAGAAACTGAACAAGAGTGGCTGGGACCATGGAGATACCCAGAGTATCAAGGTGAGCGCTGCCTTCCCCATTCCCTCTCAGTACTGACTCCGCTTTGCTCCCTGGCAAGTATGTCTTTGAACCTTTCTGGGTCTCAGTTTCCTTCCTGTATCATGAAGGGCTACCCTAAATGACCTGTGAGGACTAGTCCAGGGTTGCTCTGCTGATGCCTGCTCAGGGCTAGGTGATGCCGAGGGGAATCTGTGAGTCAAAAGTTGCACTGGAGAGCCCTGAGGAGGCAGCGCCACCCAGGCCGGGCCTGATTACCGTCTTCCCCCACAGTCCTCCCGGACCGTCCCCGACGAAGACAATATCTCCTTCTGCAGCCAGACCACATCCTACACAGCTGAAAGCTCCACGGCTGAGGACGCACTCTCCATCCGCTCCGAGATGATCCAGCGCAGAGGTGCCCGCTTGCCACACAGATTCATGGGAGAGGGAGAGGGATGGTGGGCACCATGGGGTCTCAGCACCTGCAGCTTCCTCTTCTCCTAATCCAGTGACCTCCCCAGGAGTCAGTGAATTCAGGAAACAGCATCCTGTATTCTCTTGGAGACTCATGATGCACATTAACTAGAAAGCAGGACAGTTGAGAGTTGGAAAATGTGGGCTTGAGACCTAGTGTTGCTACTTGTCAGCTGTGTGACCTCGGACAAACCCTTAACTCTCTGAACTTCTGTTTGATGTTCTATAAAAACAAGGATAATAACAGTACTTACCTCATTGGAACAAATGCCAAATGTTTAGCAAGCTAACACATAATATGTTAACTAAATAACAGTAAGCCAGCATTAAATGGAAATGATCACTGCTGACTTAGTAGCCTTCCAGAGGTCTTACAGGAAAGAAGCCTCTAACTTTGTTGGACCTAGCTTTGCCATACCTGCTTGCAGAAACCGTTTGCTGCAGAGCTCTTATTAGTATTGAAAGCAGTGCTCTGCAGATTGTGCTCTGAGTCCTCCTGCCTAACAGTTCTTCTCCCGGGCTGGCCCCAGGCTCCACCTTCCGACCCCATGACTCCTTTCCCAAATCATCCGGAAAGTCTGGGCGGCGTCGGCGGGAGCGGCGGAGTACGGTGCTGGGACTGCCGCAGCACGTGCAGAAGGAGCTTGGTGAGCCCTGGGCTAGGAGGGGTGGGGGCGGGGAGCCCTGGCCCGCCTCTCCCTGCTGACCCCCACCTCCTTCCTGTCCATTCCAGGCCTGCGGAACGAGCGTGAGGCGCCGGGTACGCCTCGGCCTCCTGGTCCCCGGGATGCTGTCCGCATTCCTACGGTGGACGGCCGTCTGGCAGGCCTGGCCTCGGGGGCGGGCGCCCGGGTGTCCCTGCGGGCCTTGGAGGCTGAGGCGGAGGCTGGCACCGAGACAGAGGCCATGCTGCAGCGCCACATCGACCGTGTCTACCGGGACGACACCCTTGTTGGCCGCTCCACAGGGGCCCGGCCCCCACCACTGATCCGGCCCCTGTCCCTAGCAGTGCCTGGACTGACAGGAGGGGCAGGACCTCCAGAGCCCCTGAGCCCAGCCATGTCTATCTCGCCTCAGGCCACCTACTTGTCGAAGCTGATCCCACATGCCGTGCTGCCACCCACGGTGGACGTGGTGGCCCTGGGCCGCTGCAGCCTGCGTACACTGAGCCGCTGCAGCCTGCTCTCGGCTAGCCCAGCCTCCATCCGCTCGCTGGGGCGCTTCTCCTCCACCTCAAGCCCACGGCCCCGTAGCCGCCACCCTTCCTCCTCCAGCGACACCTGGAGCCACTCTCAGTCCTCTGAGACCATCGTGTCCGACGGTTCCACTCTGTCCTCTAAGGGTGGCTCTGAAGGCCGGCCAGAGGACTCTGTGGCTAGCAATAGTGTGGTACCCCCTCCCCCGGGGGGCAGCGGGAGGGGCTCCCCTAGTGGGGGCAGCACTGCCGAGGCCTCAGACACACTCAGCATTCGGAGCAGTGGGCAGCTGTCCAGCCGGAGTGTGTCCTTCCGCAAACTAAAGCGGCCACCACCACCACCCCGCCGGACCCACTCACTCCATCAGCAGGGCTCAGCAACGCCAGACGGGCCTCTAGGGCTGCCTCCCAAACCTGAGCGCAAGCAGCAGCCACAGCTGCCTCGACCACCCACCACTGGTGGGTCAGAAGGGGTGGGGGCAGCACCCTGCCCACCCAACCCAGCAGGCAGCTGGGTGCCTGGCTTGTCTCCAGGCGGCTCCCGGCGTCCTCCACGCTCCCCAGAACGGACGCTCTCACCCTCCAGTGGATACTCGAGCCAAAGTGGTACTCCTACCCTCCCTCCCAAGGGTCTGGCGGGTGCCCCTGCTTCCCCAGGCAAGGCCCAGCCCCCTAAGCCAGAGCGTGTCACTTCCCTTCGCTCTCCTGGGGTCTCCGTCTCCTCTTCTCTCACATCTCTGTGCTCCTCCTCTTCTGACCCAGCCCCCTCAGACCGCTCTGGGCTGCAGGCGTCAACCCCCGTGGGCGACAGGTTTGTTATACCTCCTCACCCCAAGGTGCCTGCCCCCTTCTCCCCGCCTCCCTCCAAGCCCAAGAGCTCTAACCAAGCTGCCCCTGCTTTGGCTGTCCCTGCTGTGGTTCCTGGTTCTGTCTCTACTGCTGCCCAGACATCCTTAACTCCACCACAGGAGTCTCCTGTTGTCTGCAAAGCCCAGTCGCCCCCGCCGTCCCCACCCCCCTCTTATCATCCACCCCCACCACCCACTAAGAGGCCAGAGGTGGTTGTAGAGGCACCACCTGCCCCAGAAAGTGCCGAGGAGCCCCTCCAAGATCCCAACTGGCCCCCACCCCCACCTCCTGCCCCCGAGGAGCAGGACCTGTCCATGGCTGACTTCCCCCCACCCGAGGAGGCCTTCTTCTCTGTGGCTGGCCCTGAGCCTTCAGGCCCCCCAGAGCCTGTCAGCTCCCCCACGGCTTCACTCTCCCCAGCTACTGCTTCCCAGAGCCAGCCCCATGTTAGCCCAGACCCTCCTCTGGCTCTGCCAGCCCCACCTCCTGCTAGTTCTGTACCAGGGCTTCTGGCCAAGCTCCCTCGGAAGGAACCAGCGGGCTGTAGCAAGAGTGGTGGGGTTTCCAGGGAAGAGGCTGGTACACCCCTGGTCACACCTTCGCTCCTGCAGATGGTGCGGCTACGCTCTGTGGGTGCTCCCACGGTGGCTCCCCCACCAGCATTGGGGCCCTCGGCCCCCCAGAAACCACTTCGAAAGGCTCTGTCAGGGCGGGCCAGCCCAGTGCCGGCCCCATCCTCAGGGCTCCATGCTGCCGTCCGACTCAAGGCCTCCAGCCTGGCTGCCAGTGAGGGCCTTGTAAGTGCCCAGCCCAATGGACCACCTGAGGCAGAGCCACGGTCTCCCAAGTCCCCTGCCTATACGGCCAGTTTCATCTTCTCCAAGGGGACTAAGAAGCTGCAGCTTGAGAGGCCTGTGTCCCCTGAGACCCAGGCTGATCTCCAGCGGAATCTGGTGGCTGAACTTCGGAGCATCTCAGAGCAACGGCCTCCCCAGGCCCCAAAGAAGTCACCCAAGGCTCCCCCACCTGTGGCCCGCAAGCCCTCTGTGGGAGTCCCCCCACCACCTTCCCCCAGTTTCCCTCGGGCTGAGCCCCTTACTGCTCCTTCCACCAATGGGCTCCCTCAAGCTGACGACAGGACTAATGGGGAGCTGGTGGAGAATGGAGGTGTCGTGCAGCTGGTGGGCCCTGAGGACAAGATGGGCCCTCCAGGCTCAGGTACAGCCCCCAGTGGTGTGAAGGTGTCTAAAGTCCCGCCCTCAGGGATCTGTTCTGGGAGCTTTGAGACTCCTGGTCCTAGGATGCTCAGGAAGGGCGAACTGCCATCCTTGCTGAGCTGCAGTGAGGGAGCATGGCGTGTGGGCTCGGGCATCAGGCCTGCTGAGTTTGAATTTCAACTCTGCCACTTTCTTTACCCTTCCTAGTCAATGACACCTCCATTAGCGTGTCTGAGATAACATCTGTAAGGTGTCCAGCCCAGTGCTTCCGGCATGGGCTGTAAATCAAACGGGCATGAAAAGTTTGGGTGAAGGTGTGCCAGAACCAAGATCTTGCTGAGTGTCCCTTCTTTTTTCCACAGACCCACAGAAAGAGCTGGTCTGACCACTGGGCACCTCACTGGCACTGCTGACCCATCCCAGGAATAAAATCTCAGGGACCCGAGCAGCTCCAAGGATGAGAGGATACGGCAGACCTAGCCTGACAGAGAGGGCGCCTGCAGCCTTAACCTCCATGGCCTTCGATATTTATGCAAGCCTGGTGTTGCTCCTGTCCTCCAAGTCATCTCGTGCTCATGCCTTTTCCGGAATGGATTCACCTCTGGCAGCTGCCACCTCAATCTTGGCCTTAGCCTCATCTTGAAGGAGGTAGCTGGTGGGAGTCAGTGCCTGCGCCCCCTGCTGGCCCTGAGGCCACGTAGTTGGGAGCAGTGCACCTCACTTGAGCTTTTCTTTTTCTCCAAACCATGCACATACTGTAGTCCAGAATCAAAGCACTTTTGGAAAGTGGCCACATGTCCATCTTCCAGGCCTGGGAAACTGTTTCAATGGCCTGTTTACATGACAACAGTTATCAATCCCCAGCAGCCAATCCATAGCTTGGGACCAATCTGTGCCCTCCTCCCGCAATCCAGTTTGCTCCTTTTCTTGGTTCTTGGAGGTGGGCAGGTAATTGTAGTCCCACAGGCTGGTGGCAGGAGTGGGGCTGTGGGATTCCAAAGCACAAAAGGTGCAGTAGGGACTTGCCTTCCTGCGCCTCAACTCACCAACCAGCCTCCTGCCTTCCCGTTCTGCTAGGTGCTTCATGCAAGGGACAAGTAGGAGACTGTCAGGGCCCAAAGAGGTGGGGGAGGAGGAACCAGAGAAGTCTGCAGGGTCTCTGCCCTCAGGAAGCAGAATAGTAGGGACTCTTGGTGCGCACTTGGAGATGCTGAACGCCTGCCCCTTGCTCCCTTGTTTGGGTTGGGTGGGCAGATTGGGTTGGGTGGGCAGATTGGGTTGGGTGGCCGGGCACTTGACACATCAGAGAAAAAAGCCCTTGGGCTGAGGAAGCACTGAGGTGGGGAGCGTCTGGCACGGGGAGAGCTTACTTGGGCCGTGGGCCCATACCTGGCCCCACAGACAAATTCTCTGACCTTTCTCTTACTCTTTTCGGTGCATGTCCTTTCTGCAGCTGCCTTTCAGCACAGGTGGTTCCACGGGGGGAGCCGACACTGAGTGACAAAGATGGGAAGCCAAAGGTGCATTTTACTCAACTCTTCCCTAGTCAGTGAGGGGTACCCAGTGCTCCTGGAGCAGGCTGGGTGGTGGTCCCCTAGGTATCAGCCTCTGCTACTGCTCTCTCCTCCAGGAATGTTAACCTTTCTGTTTTCAGCCTGTGCCACCTAGGTAAGCTGGTTCCCCATTGGCCGCTGAGGCTCCACAGAGGTGGCCCTTATGCCTCCCTCCACAGCAGTGTGGCTGCCACCCAGGGCCATCCCTTCTTTCTTGATCTTCTTTCCTCAACAGTGACTTGAGCTTGAGCCTGGCAAGAAACCTCACTTTTAGCTTCACCACCAAGGAGAGAAGTTGACACTCCCTGCCACCCCCCAGGAGTTGGCAGCATAGGGGATGTGGTGTGAGCACCCAGGTTCCTCTGGCTCTCTCCAGGGCATCTTCAGTTTGTCATGACTCTCTTTTCCCTGTAGCTGTAAACCAATGTTCTTCTTTTGCCCTGTGGGTAATGGAGAGCTGCTGCTGGGTGGAGGCTGCACCTGCCCAGTGAGTCGGGAAAGAGGACAATCAGTGAGCATGGTTCTGCACAGAACTTCTGATCCACCCTGCCCCTCACTCCCTGCCTCCCCCCAAGCCAGGACCAAGTCGAAGCTCCATGAAATAGGTCTTGGCAGCAGCCTGGAAGCTGCTGGAGGTGGGAGAGAGCCCTAATGTCTTTCCTTCCCCTCTCCTGCAATGTTACTGGAGCTCTATCCTGTTAGGATCTGAGTTTGTTTCCCCACTGGGTGGGATGGAGAACAATGGAGAAGGGAGGATCTAGATGAGGTAAATGAGCTTGACCTAGAGCAAATGAAGACCAAAAGCCTCTGATTTTTAATTTCCATAAAAATGTTAGAGAGAGAGAAGTATATATATATATATATTTCTTTAAATTTCTGAGTCTTTGATATGTCTATACAAACAATCCATTCCCTCTGCCCTGAAGCCTAAATGAGACACACGAAAAATCTGTGTTTCATTTAAAGGTGTTCAGTAATTAAATGATTGAAACTTGGCTTTGGCTGCTGCTTCTTAATGGGAGAAGGACAGGGGCAGTGGTCTGGGCCCACATTTACAAGGGAAAACGTTCTGCCTGCTGTAGGCACTGGACCCAAGAGCAGGCCTCTTCTGCTTAGCACTGCCAAAGGGGAAGTCAAGGTGTCTATCATCCATTCTATCCACCCTGCCCCCATTACAAGGTCAGAAGTCCAAGGTACAGGCAACCCCAGGCTGGGAGAGGGACTAGCAGCTGCTCCACACTTGTGCTTTCTCCTGAGATGGTCCGGCTCACAGACAGGTCCCATCCAGACACCCTTGTTCTAACATTTTATTTGAATTTATGACAGTGATGATTGAGATGCCTTATGGAGAAGTCCCCGCCTTTTCTGAAGAAAGAACCACTCTGTGCCATCCCTTCTACCCCTCATCTAACAACATAGCTGGTTTAGGGAGTGTTCCAACCTAGCTGGATCAAGAGAAATTCCAGAAATCCTGGGACAGACCCTGCCCCCTAGTTCCAAGCCTCAGGGTAGGCAGACATTGGGAAAGCTGCCAACCACTTGGCAGACCACTAGGTTCTCTGTTTCCCCTTCCCTTTCCTATTCAAATCCCACAATTTCCGGCTGAGGAGAAGCTGTAATTAGTCCAGTTCAGGTACTAGAATCCCAGCTAGAGGCACAGCTGCTGGGATAACTCCAAGAAAATCTGGAAACCAATATTTTTCCAATTACAAGGATTGTGGCATTAACCTCTATGAGTTATATTGAAACCAGATTTCTCAAGTCAGTTGCCAAGGGAAAAAAGGGAGGGCTAGACTCCCTGCTGCTGCCCAGCCCTCCTTATTCCCCGGCGGGGTTCAGACTCTCATTGCAGCCAGACTGGATGATCCCAGATTCTGGGAGGGCAAGCTGCCCCTTACTGAGTTCTGTATTTAATAAGTATTGACCTGCCGCTTTAGTGTCCTGGGAGATGGATAACAAGGTGATGGATGGAGCAAATTAAGACATCCGCAGATGATTCAGGATGGTGGGAGAAGGGAGGAACATGCCAGATTGGCTAGCTAATGTTCCCTCCTTTCAGCGATTTACAGGAGATGGACCCCAGCTTGGTCATGAAGTTGCTTTGCTTCCACTGTGCAATGTACTCCTCAGAAATTTTAAAGTCAGCCTGGACAAGATAGACATACAAAAGAGATATTAACAACAGTAGTGGCGACAGCAAGAAAACTCTTTTATACCACCCCAGTAGTGTAAGATGGCTCAGCTTTCCTAAGAGATCAGTTTGTCAAAAGCTTTTGGCTGGGCTTGGTGGCTCAGCCTATAATCTCAGCACTTTGGAAGGCTGCGGTGAGTGGACTGCCTGTGCCTGTGGGTTCGAGACCAGCCCCCGGCAACCTGGTGAGATCTTATCTCTACAAAAAACCAGAAATTAGCTGGGCATGGTAGTGTGTGCATGTTGTTCCGGCTACTTGGAAGGCTGAGGTGGAAGGATCACGAGAGTCCAGCAGGCTGACGCTGGGGTGGCCGTGAGTGTGCGACTGCACTCCAGCCTGGGCGACAGAGTAAGACTCCAACTCAAAAAAAAAAAAAAAAAAAAATTACAAGCAAGTGCAAAGACTTATGTACCAAGATATCCATCACATCATTCTGATAGTGAAAAACTGAAAATAACCTCAAGTCTCATAAAGTTTTAGTTAAATTATGATAATTATAGAATACTATACAATGTGATCCCCCCTCAATATTTATGAAGATGGGAATATTTTCAAGCATAAAGTTAAATTTAAAAAGCATTTCGTATGAGCCAAATTGTAAATATATTATCTTTATCTTTCTATGCATAGCTAAAGACCAGAAGGAAATAATCACTAGTGATATTTTTTAGTATCTCGGCAGGACTAGGGATCTTTTTATTTTCTGCATTTCCTCCAAATATTTTAGATATTTTCTTAAATTTTTTTTTTTTGAGTTGGCATCTCACTCTGTCACCCAGGCTGGAGTGCAGTGGCATGCTCACAGCCACCGCAGCCTCGACCTGTTGGGCTCAGGCGATCCTTCTGCCTCAGCGTTCCAAGTAGCTGGAACTACAGGCGTGTGCCACCATGCCTGGCTTATTTTTTGATATGTTGTAGAGACGAGGTCTCACCAAGTTGCCCAGGCTGGTCTCAAACCCCTGGGCTCAGGCAATCCTCTCTCCTCAGCCTTCCAAAGTGCTAGGATTACAGGCTGAGTCACCACGCCTGGCCTCATTTTCTACTATGAAAATTTATTTTATAGCCAGAAAAAATAAGTGATTTACAAGGTCAGTCTAGAAAACCAGAAAAGGAGGGAATGGGTCAAGCCATTTGCCTCCTGTAGGAAGTTGGAGAGAGATAGAAAGCACACTCGGTGCCCTCCAGGGACACTCTGTCAAACTGATGAAACAAAGTATATTAATTAGAAAAAGTCACACATGACAACTGCTAGTTCCATGAGAGCCTGTTTTTGCTGCTTTGCTCATGGACATAGCCCAGACACCTAGAACAGTGCCTGACACATGTATCATGGCCTTGATATTTTAAGAGATGGGGTCTTGCTATATTGCCCAGGCTGATAACTCTTGGGCTCAAGCAATCCTCCCAGCTTGGCCTCTCAGAGTGCTGGGATTATAGGCATAAGCCACCATGCCCAGTCTTAGACTTGACGCTTGTCGAATGAATGAGAGAATGAGTGCAGGGATCACTGGGGCAGGCAAGTGTGAATCAGTGTCCAGAAGACAAGGAAACAATGAGTGCTCTAAGTTCAAGGTGAGCAGGAGGGACCCTGGAAGGGTTTTAATCATGGTTCCATCATTTCCGGTGACCCTGTGTGGCCCTGTCAGGTAAACAGCCAGGTAAAATGGGGATAATCCCCTCCTATCACAGGTTGAAGGTAAAATGGGGATAATCCCCTCCTATCACAGGTTGAAGGTAAAATGAGAAAACGTGAAGTCCCTCACACAGGGCCTCAGACAGTCTGTCCATGGCTCAGTAAATGTGAGGTCCTTCTAAGAACCCACACTCCTCAGACACCTCAAATTTAGAAAAGTCTGGAATGAAGAAGGAAAATAAGGGCTCAGATGCAGAAATTCCCAAGTGGAAAAGGGGAAGCTGTGGATTCAGTAACAGCACTCTGGGGACAGTCTGGGCAGCTCAGCCAAGGAGGGGGAATACGGCAGCTTTTTACCTGCAGCTTCTCAAAGACTTTCTTCTTGGGCTTGAGCTCCTCATCTGGCTGGCCCTTCTCATAGCCTTTCACAAACACTCGCTCACCGGGAGCAGAGCCTGCAGGAGGGTCCAGAGGTTCAACCTGGCGGCTTGTCCCTTCTCTGGGAAGACACACAAGGCAAAGAAAGGGTGAAGCTATGGATGGCTTCCAACGGCTGTGGAGGCTAAAGCAACCTGGGCCTTTACATAGATGCCCTGATGGGATTTTCTTTTCTTTTTCTTTGAGTTGGAGTCTCCCTCTGTCACCCAGACTGGAGTGCAGTGGCTGCACCCAGCCACCGCAGCCTCGACCTGCTGGGCTCCGGCAATCCTTCTGTCTCTGCCTTACAAGTAGCTGGAACTACAGGCGCGCGCTACTATGTCCGGCTCATTTTGATTTATTGTAGAGATGAGGTCTCACCAAGTTGCCCAGGTGGGTCTCGAACCCCTGAGCTCAGGCAATCCACTCACCTCTGCCTCCCAAAGTGCTGGGATTACAGGCGTGAGCCACCGCACCCAGCTCTTGGTGGGATTTAGGACATCCTCAGTACCAGAGCCCTAGCAGGTCCTCATTATTTTACTACACCTCTGGATTTCACCAGGGTTAGATTAACCAGCACTACACCAAAATTCTATGCCAGGAGAGATGCCAAAATCTGGGTTTCCGGGGAAGAAGTATGAAAGAACACAGCAAGGGCTTTATAGCCAATCAGAACTGGGTTTGAATCCTAGCTGTTAGTAGTGAGACTTGGGCATGAACACACTGCTTTGAACCCTCTGTTTAGATTCTAACAAAATTAACTATAGGTAACATGCTTCATTCACAGTACTTATACAGCAACTCCTGCACGCATCATCTGAAGAGGTACTTGTTCTCAGTGCTTCCACCTGGCACGGGGAAGGGTATCATCTGAGCTAATTCCCCACTCTTTTTGGCCTCCCCAGGTCCTGCGCCGCATCACAAGTCCACACTCACATAGAAGCACACAGAAGCATGCCTTGGGACTCGACTCCTCTCATCTTCTGGGGTTTCAGGTTGCACAGCACCACTCCCAGCCTGCCTTGCAGTTCCTCCTTGGGCACAAACTGTACCAGGCCGCTCACCACAGTCCGTGGCTCAGCTTCTCCCACGTCAATCTTCTCCACATACAGGCTGTCTGCATCTGGGTGCTGCCAGCAAGAAATGCCAGGCAGGAAAGTATCACAATGGAGTAGATCAGAAGCCTGGTGAACTCTTGGGCTTCAGAGATGGGCATTCATTTCCTACAGAGCACCCCCAAGGGCTCTCCCAGAGCTAACTCTTTCCAGGTCCCAGACAGCAGATGAGAGAATGGGCCTTGAAGGTATATTCTACTCTCAACTGAGGTTAGATCTGAGTAAAATAAACCTACAAGTTATGTAAGAAGCGGAAGAATTCCTAACAGTAAATGGCCTGGACTGTCTAGGTGGCCGCCATCATGGTGCACATGCTGCACCAGATCGGTTCTAGGTGGGCTGGGAGATGAGAGGGGGATAATTGCCGGCCTCACTGTTTGACACGGGGGCATCAAGAGCTCTCTCAAGGTCATTTTGGTGGTTGGGTGTATATAATGAAAAGCAAATCAATGCCTAGGGGAGACAAAAGCCCAGAACAATGGTCCCAAGCCACTGGGTACATAATCTTCTGTCTTTGGGAAAAAGGAAGTTTTCCTCCCTCTACTACATTCTAAAAGGGACAAAGTGACCGATCTAACATAAGGACTGTAGCTAGTCCAGGCAAGGGTTAGAGACCAAGACTTAACAGATATACAAGGAGTTCCCTCTGACTAATATCTGCTCCCCATTGCAAATTCCTGGCTGTGTTTGGTTGCATAATGTCCAAAGGCAACAACTGCTACGGAAAGCCTGATGCCTGGAATTAGACACCTGGGTTCTGACTTGCAATATGATCTCAGGGATGTTACTTCCTATCGCATGGCCAGGTTTCCTCCAGATGGAAACAGACAAACCTGACCCCATCTGTCTCTCTGGGATGTGGTGAAAAATGAGTACCTTCTCCACACTGATGATTTTCCCCACACGGATATCCAGCCGGGATGGGATGATCTCCTCTGGTTCTGAATTCTTAGCAGGGCCTTTGGCCACTGGCTCTGGAATGAGAAGAATCACATAGATAGGACTCTTGTCCTTCCTCACGGCAGGTCAGCTGCTGATCCCACCAAGTGAATGTTGCGATTAGGCAGGACTTGGCGTGGAATCCCCAGACTCTACCCACTGAGTGATACCTTCTTTATTATAGGGCTGGCAACCTTGCAGAACTTACATATCAGTTTCATCCATTCTCTCCACCAGTTATTTTGCTGGGGGAAGGGAATAGCAGTAGCTATGCCACCTGTAGGTGTTTCCACTCACGCATTCCATATAGAATTTAAGTCTTTTCTGGGAGACTCACACAGATCAATGCCAATATCTCAGCATCATGGATAAGAGGATGGCCAACTAAAAGCCAGTCAGAAGCACACAGAAAGGAACTAGAAGACTTGGAAGATGAGCTTCTCTAAGAAGCTCTGCAGGCCCTACCTGAGCAGCTGTATAATAAACCTTCGTATTCTATGTACCAACTGGGTATAACCATTCCCCTTAATGAACAGGCAGACTTAGTGAACACAGAAGAAGGATCAAAGTACATGACTCACACTGGCATCTCTCAGCAGTGTCAGTACAGCAGGATGTAACCACTTCCTGGTGTCAACCAAACCCAAATCAAGATGACTCAAGTTCCATTTTAGGAGTTAGTAGGATATGACATTCCTGTACTTCAGACCCCCGGGTTCTTGGGTCCTCAATTTAAGACAGACATTTGACAGGCTCGCTCTCTCACTGATGTCAACCCCCTCCCGGGCTGGCCTTACTCTGCTTTGAGGGATCCGGGTAGGCAGCACTGGTCAGTTTCTTTAGTGCAGGAGTATTAAACTTTTCCCGGATGGGATCCAGCAACTTGTTCAGGGCGACTTCAACAGAATTTTTTAGGTCTCCAGGGTGTACAACCTGCAGAAGTGAACAAGACCTGGTGAAATGAGGTCTGAAACAGGGCACAGGACACTTAAGTCTAAGAATGTACAGACAGGATGCAGGGAGTTTTTTTCCCAGCATTGTCTTATTTGATCCTCATGACCATCTTGTTAGGCAGCTAAAGCAGAGAAGAGAAAATAGATTCAGAAAGGTTAACTAACCTGTCTGAAATCCAGGTCTTCTGACTCTAAATTCCACCCAAACTTGAGGGTGTTTAAGGGCTGAATGCATTTATTAATCAAATTCTTCCAGTCCGCCTATTTATGCTTAAAGTAGTGGCATAAACCAAGTGCAATTTACAGGAAGAAAAACATTCACATGAGCAACCTGAGGGGCTGAGGGAATGAGCTGAGAGAAGAAAGAAGGGCTTTGGTTAGGCACTTCCCTAAGCTTTGGCTTCCTTGCTTATTAAATGAGGATAACAATAACTATATCTCACAGAGTCAGAATGAGGATTAAATTGTTTAATGTGGGAGAAAATACAGTAGTGTTGGTACATGGTAATGGTTCAGTAATCCAGTTTTTCTCCTTGTGTCCTGTAACTACTTTTTTAATATCCCAAATGTGGCCTGAAAGAATATTTTAGATATTCTGAGGGGATATTCTTATCCCTTAGGTATAAATATGTGTAATACAGCAATGGCAACATTTTGTTCTCATGCTATTTCTTCAGTTCCTTGGGAATATTTAATTTTTAATAAAAGCTCTAGGCCTAATGCTGCCCAATATGGAAGCCACCAATCTTGTATGGGTACTTAAATGTAAATTAAAATTCAGTTCTTCAGTTGCAATAGCCACATGTGGCTAGTGGTTTCCGTATCAGTCATGGTAGATAGAATGTATCCAACACCACAGAGAGTTATATAGAATAACATGGCTGCAAACATTTTTCCTCAGGTATTTCATCTATTCCTTCTCATTATTCCCACAAAGGACTGTTTATGAGGTCAAGGAATACAATATGGGTTCTGTAGCCTGCCTCAGATGGCAGAGAGAAGGGTTTCTGAGCAACAGCTATAAAATATCCCCAAACAGGCCTTAAGTGTCTTCAGACCTCAGCAGTCACTGAATATTCCCCTCCATTTGCTGCTCAAACCATCTGCATATAACCTTGCCCCAAGGGGTCCTCTAGCCTCTGCCTGAACACCTCCTATCAAGTGAGGCAGCCCTGCCCATTGCCAAATGGTTGGGGTTATTAGAGAGTTTATCCTGATGCTGAGCCTAAACATGCCTCCCTGTGGTCCCTACCCACAGTCCTGCTTTAGCCTTCGGGTCCCACAAGAAGAAATCTAACTCAGGGTTGGTCATGGTGACTCACAGTTACGTTCCCAGGACTTTGGGAGGCCAAGGCAGGAGGATCACTAGAGCCCAGAAGTTCAAGGCTTCAGTGAGCTATCATATCCCAACTGCACTCCAGTGTAGGGCAACAGAGTAAGACCTCTCTTAAGAAAAACAAAACAAAACAAAAAACCTCCCAAACCCAGCCTCTTCCCCATAAGAGTCCTTCTCATATTTGAGGATGACTGAATACATACTTGCTTCCCACTAAACATCACTGGATTTTTCAATGTTCCCTTTTGTGACATATTTTGAGTCTGTTCTGTGTCATGACATCCCTCCTTCCCCAACCAACATGTCCCAGGTTGTCAAATAAACCCTTAAAATTCAAGTCCAGGAGCCGGGCTCGGTGGCTCAGCCTGTAATCCCGCGCCTTTGGGAGGCTGAGGTGAGTGGATTGCCTGAGCCCGCGGGTTCGAGACCTGCCTGGGTAGCGAGACCTCATCTCTACAATAAATCAAAAAATCAGCTGGGCGTGGTAGCGCGCGCCTGTAATTCCGGCTACTCAGAAGGCTGAGGCAGAAGGATCACTGGAGCCCAGCAGGTCGAGGCTGCGGTGGCCGGGAGCGGCCACTGCATTCCAGTCTGGGCGACCGAGTGAGACTCCAACTCAAAAAAAAACAAAAAACAAAAAAAAAAAAAATTCAAGTACAGGGCTGAATACGCAACCCTAGTGCGCTCAGAATAACAGAGAGCACTGGCTGGGCGCGGTGGCTCATGTCTGCCTAGGAGTTTGAGACCAGCCTGGGTAATATAGCAAAATCTCAACTCTTTAAAACATACAAAAATGAGCCAGGCGTGGTGGCATCACCTGTAGTCCCATGGAGACTGAGGTGGAAGGAGTGCCTGAACCCAAGAATTCAAAGCTGGAATGAGCTGTGATTGTGCCACTGCCCTCTAGCCTTGGCAACAGAGTGAGATCCTGAGTCAAAAAAAAAAAGAAAAGAAAAGAAGAAAGAAAACAACACAGTGCCTGTCACCTTCTGATTCTGGACTCTACATTTCTGATGACTTAGTCTAAGATTTCATTAACATTTCTAATACATAGCTCCATCAATTTCCTGCTTCAGTCTGAATTCAGAGATTCAGAGTCAATTAACTCCCCATACCATTCCCTATACACACTATTATTATGCCTTCTCTTTGTGACCTGGCCCTGCATACCTTTCCCACAATGCCCCACCTTACCTGCTAGACTCTAGTCAGACCCAAACACTTGTGATTCCTCATATATCATGCTGTTTCATCTTTTCATGTCTTCATACTATTTATTTATTTTTTTGTTTTTGAGGTGGAGTCTCAATCTGTCACCCAGGCTGGAGTGCAGTGGCACACTCATGGCCATCACAGCCTTGACTTGCTGGGCTCAGGTGATCTTTCCGCCTCAGCTTTCCAAGTAGCTGAAACTACAGGCTCGCACTACCACACCCAGCTAATTTTTTGATTTACTGTAGAGACAAGGTTTCACCAAGTTGCCCAGGCTGGTCTCGAACCCCAGGACTCAGGCAATTCTCTCGCCTCCACCTCCCAAAATGCTGGAATTACGGGTGTGAGCCACTGCTCCCAGCTGTCTTCAATTGCCTCACAGATTTCCTCATGAACTTCTATTCCTCAAGCAAGATACTGCTTGGCTATTGTCTCCCACAGGCTTTTCTGGACAGTCAATCACTTCCTATTTATTTATCTTTTCATTGTGTAGTGACACGGTCACTGACATGTTCACATGTCTGCCTTTCCTACACAGCTTCATGAGGATTTCATCCCCTTTGTAATGCCAGTCCCTAGCACAGTTCCCACTACATAGGCACATCTATTCTGTTCTTTTATAGTTGTCTCTCTTTTTTGAATCCCATTTTTGTACCTTTCCCTGAAATACTTTATCTTCTTGGGTTAGTTCTTTATTCCAGTCTGTCAAGCCTTTTGGAGAGTGATTAGGATATCAATACATTGGCTTTGCACCTTTTGCCCACCTAATTGTTGAAGCACTTGAGTCCTCATTTTGAGCCATAAACAAAATATACAAGGCCGGCTGCAGCTCGGCTGGTAATCCCAGCACTTTGGGAGGCTGAGGCGAGTAGACTGCCTGAGCCTGTGGGTTCAAGACCCACCCGAGGAACTTGGTGAGACCTCGTCTCCGGAAGGACAGCCAGAGCCCAGCAGGTCGAGGCTGCGGTGGCTGGGAGCGTGCTACTTTGCAATCTGGGTGACAGAGGGAGACTCTAACTCAAAAAACCCCAATAAACAAAAAACAAAATATACAGCCCTGGAGAGCACTAAGACAGAACCCTGTGGCACATAACAAAAACCTGGCTAGGCCAAGATGCAGAGGTTTGTCAGAGTTCAGTGGGGATTAGCTTTCCTCTAGTATTACCTCATCAGCAAAGTCCTTTTCCAAGTCCATGTAAGCTGTGTAGGTTTTGTTTCCACCCCATTTCTCATCTCGAAGGATCACAAACTCTATAAGAAAAAGATTCATGCCAACAAACTTATTGATAACAGCAGTCAGTAGTCCTACCCCAAATGAATAACTATTTATAGTTTTTGTCTATATTTTGAACTTGATTATATGGCATTTTACTGTTTTTAAATTAGATGGGTGGCAATATTGTCTACCCAGCTAACATTCCAGCTCCTTGAGGGAAGGACTGTGGCTTATGTATTTTGTTGTATTCCTTTAGGTCAACATGTCTGCCTTAGCCCCCATTTCTAACACCCTTGCCTACCCCAATATCCCCTTCCCAGAACTTAGCCTAGTAATGAACATATGGACAACTTAATATAACCTAACCTAATCCATACATGAATATATGAGAAATCAGAGCAGAGAATCAGGGCAGTTAGTCCCCGGAGGAAGAGTCTGTGACAAATCACAAGTATGATCACAGTATGAGTTTTGCTATTCTAGCCTGGCCTCTGAGAAGAAAACAGTGTCTTACCGGACTTGAGGGGAAAGAGGACATGTTTGATGAAGGACAGAACCCCATTATTCTCCACATTTCCTGGCTCACAGAAGGCCTTCTTCAATTTTTTCTTTACATCCTCCTTCCGATCAAGGAGATCAATCTTGGACTCCTAGAAGTCATGGAAGGGAAAAGGCCCTCTTGTGGTTGAAAATGAGAATATGCTCAACTAATTTGTATATTTAAAAAAATTCTTAGCCGGGCGCGGTAGCTCATGCCTGTAATCCAGCACTTTGGGAGGCGGAGGTGAGAAGATTGCCTGAGCCCAATGGTTCAACTTGACAAGAACTCATCTCTACAATAAATCAAAAAAATTAGCCAGGTGTGGTGGCATGTGCCTTTAGTTCCAGCTACTTGGAAGGTTGAGGTGGAAGGATTGCCTGAGCCCAGCAGGTCAAGGGTGCGGTGGCTGTGAGCATGCCACTGTACGCCAGTCTGGGCGACAGAGTGAGACTCTGACTCAAAAAAAAGATAAATAACTTCCCCCCCAAAAACCAAATAAATTATTTTACAAAAATTTTAACATTTAAAATAGCCATAACTAAAGCAGAATTAATCAGTTGAAGAATCACTAACAATTCTGCCACCCAACAAATAAAACTATTTTAGTTTTTTGTACTCTACCCAGGCTTTGTCTACAGCATGCAGAATTGTTATAAATTTGTAGTTAGAGGCTGGGCATAGTGGCTGACACCTGTAATCCCAGCACTCTGGGAGTCCAAGGTGAGAGGACTGCCTGAACCCAGGGGTTAGAGACCAGCCTGGGCAACTTGGGGAGACTGTGTCTCTACAATAAATAAAAAAAAATTAGCTGGGCATGGGAGAGCGTGCCTATGGTTTCAGGTACTTGAAAGGCTCAGGTGGAAGGATCGACTGAGCCAGGCAGTTCATGGCTGCAGTGGCCGTGAGTGTGCCACTGCACTTCACCCTGGGCAACAGAGTGAAACTCCGACTAAAAAAAAACAACAAAAAACAAAATTTGCAGTTAGAGAATAAATGTCTGGGGTTGGGTACTGTGGCTCATGCCTGTAATTCCAGCACTTTGGGAGGCCAAGGCAGGAGAAGTGCTTGAGCCCAGGAGTTCAAAACCAGCCTCGGCAACACAGCAAGACTTCCATATCTACCAGTAAACAAAAACAAAACAAACATGAAAAAAGAAAAAAAGAAAAAAAAGCCAGGCATGGTGAATTAAGCCTGTAATTCCAGCGCTTTGGGAGGCTGAGATGAGAGGATTGCCTGAGCCCAGGGGTTCGAGACCAGTCTGGGCAACTGGGTGAGACCTCGTCTCTCAACAATAAATAAAAAAATAAGCCAGGCATGGTAGCACATGTCTATAGCTCCAGTTACTTGGAAGGCTGAGGTGGAAGGATTACTGGGGCCCAGTAGAGTGACGCTGTGGTGGCTGTGAGTGTGCCACTGTACTCTAGCCTGGGCAACCGAGACTCTGAGTCAAAAAAAAAAGAGAGAATAAATATTTGTCTTGTATTTCTGAATAGCTACCTAGTCTTCAGTTATAATTTTTATGCTGCATTATATTCCCAATTATTAGGGGCAACATAGTTTAATAATTTCTGAACTGTTAGATTATATCCCAATTTTTACAAATTATATATAATGCTACATTGAACATCTTTGCAGAGATTTTTTGCCATCTCTTGAATTTTTTTGTTTTCTTTGTTTTTGAATTAGAGTCTCACTCTGTCACCCATACTGAAGTACTGTGGCACGCTCATGGCCACTACAGCCTCGACCTGCTGGGCTCAAGTGATCCTTCTGCCTCAACCTTCCAAGTAGCTGGAACTACAGGCAGGTACCACCATGCTTGGCTAATTTCTTGATTTATTGTAGAGATGAGGTCTTGCTAAGTTGCCCAGGCTGATCTCCAGGCTGATCTCGAAACCCTGCGATCAGGCAATCCTCTTGCCTCAGCCTTCCAATGTGCTGGGATTATATGCTTGAGCCATCACTCCTGGTCTTGCCATCTCTAGAACTTATGTATTTCCTTAAACTACCTAAAACTGTTAGATTCAAAATTGTTTTCTGAAAGGTATAGTAATTGAGATTGCCTTCAGCAATGTGTGAGGATACTTGTTTTACAGCAATCACCAACATCTGATATTATATATTATTTAGAACATTTTTTCTTTTTGGATAATAGGCTTTGTTTCTTATTTTGGAGTGAGTTCATGGTCATTTGAGTTTAGTGGTTACCAAATTCTAGCCCACATATGACCATACATGAGTCACTTGGGATTCATTTAAAAAATATACATCATTGGGCTTTATCGAAACCTAGTGAATCAAAATCACTTGGGGTTAGGCCAGGCATTTATATATATATATATATATATTTTTTTTTTGAGTTAGAGTCTCACTCTGTCGCCCAGGCTGGAGTGCAGTGGCCGCTCCCGGCCACCGCAGCCTTGACCTGCTGGGCTCCGGTGATCCTTCCGCCTCAGCCTTCCGAGTAACCAGAATTACAGGTGCGTGCTACCACGTCCGGCTGATTTTTTTTTTTTTGATTTATTGTAGAGATGAGGTCTCGCTGCCCAGGCGGGTCTCGAAGCCGCGGGCTCAGGCAATCCACTCACCTCAGCCTCCTAAAGGCATGGGATTATAGGCTGAGCCACCGAGCCCGGCTGGCATTTATATTTTTAAAAAGTTCTCCAGGGTCGGGTGCAGTGGCTCACGCCTATAATCCCAGCACTTTGGGAGACCGAGGTGAGAAGACTAGCTGAACCCGCAGATTCGAGACCATCCTGGGCAACTTGGCGAGACCTCATCTCTACAATAAAAAATTAGCCAGGCATGGTGGCGCATGCCTGTAGTTTCAGCTACTTGGAAGGCTGAAGTGGAAGGATCGCCTGAGCCCAGCAGGTCAAGGCTGCCGTGGTCAGAAGCATACCACTGCCCTCCAGCCTGGTGACAGAGTGAGACTCCAACTCAAAAAAAAAGTTCTCCAAGCCGGGCTCGGTGGCTCAGCCTATAATCCCGCGCCTTTGGGAGGCTGAGGTGAGTGGATTGCCTGAGCCCGCGGGTTCGAGACCCGCCTGGGCAGCGAGACCTCATCTCTACAATAAATCAAAAAATCAGCCGGGCGTGGTAGCGCGCGCCTGTAATTCCAGCTACTCAGAAGGCTGAGGCGGAGGGATCCCCGGAGCACAGCAAGTCGAGGCTGCGGTGGCCGGGAGCGGCCACTGCACTCCAGTCTGGGCGACAGAGTGAGACTCCAACTCAAAAAAAAAAAAAAATCTCCAAGTGGCCAGGTGCAATGGCTCACACCTATAATCCCAGTAATTTGAGAGGCGGAGACAAAGAGGATTGCTTTCCAGGAAGTCAAGACCAGCCTGGGCAACATGGTGAGATCCCCATCTCTATAATAAAAAAAAAAAAAAAAATTTAGCTGGGTGTGGTCACACATCTGTAATCTCAGCTACTCAGAAGACTGAGGCAGAAGATATGCCTGAACCCAGCAGGTCGAGTCTATGGTAGCTGTGATTGTGCCACTGTATTCTAGCCTGGGCAACAGAGCAAGACTCTATCCGTAAATATATATATGTATAACATGCATATTAAAAATATATAAAATAAAATTTTAAAATGTATTCATCGATTTCTGATTGAAGTTTGAGAAATCAAGAAGTCAAAGTTAAAGAACTAGATGAGTGTCCATGTGTGAGTCTTGAGTCACCTAACAGGATTTGAAAGAAAATACAGGTTTCTGAGTTCCTCCCAGAACTACTTTATCAGATTCTCTATGGACAGCGTCTAATCAACACTTTAAAAAAAAAAATTTCCAGCCAGGCTCGGTGGCTCAGCCTGTAATCCTGCGCCTTGTGAGGCAGAGGTGAGTGAATTGCCTGAGCCTGCGGGTTCGAGACCTGCCTGGGCAACTTGGTGAGATCTCATCTCTACAATAAATCAAAAAAATTAGCCAGGTATGATAGCGCACGCCTATAGTTCCAGCTACTTGGAAGGCTAAAGTGGAAGAAGGATTGCCAGAGCCCAGCAGGTTGAGGCTGCAGTGGCTGGGAGCGGCCACTGCACTCTAGTCTGGGTGACAGAGTGAACCTCCAACTCAAAAAAAAAAAAAAAAAATTCCTCCAGTGATTATGAAGATCAGCCATGTTTGGGAACCCAGAACTTAACTTTTCATATCTTTGGATTCCACTTATTCCTCTGTTCTTCTATTTAATGAACAGAGCAAAAGTGTATTTTCCTTAAGTAGGACTCTTAAATGTTAAAAAATATCATATTTATAGTATTAGTTATATTAAATACCATCCTAAGAATAAAACTGTGAATTGATGGAGTACAACTGTGGCCCTCTCATTAATAAGGCTGAATTTCATTCTATGAATGAAGAAATCACTTTTGTTTGTCTTTTTATTGGTAAAAGTAAAAACTGTTAAAATTATAATTGGATCTCATCAGAAGCGCTTCTGGGTCCTTCAATATTCAAGAGCCACTGAATTAAATGAATGATGTAAGGCCCCTAATAACTCAAATATTTGAGAATTCTAGTTAGCCAAATTTTTCTTTTGAGTACTTGGTTTCTTCATTTTGCTGAAGATTTCTGTACTCGTCACAGCTGGCAACTTACCTCTTCTGAAGAGCTCATTTTACTTCCAGTTAATCCTGGAACCATAGGATTCATCAGATGGACCCGCTTTGAGTAGCCAAGTGCAGGGAGGTACTGAGAAATTAGAAAGAAACACTCAAAAGCCGATATTGTTATAAATTCCTCCTTAGTGCTTTGAGCTCATCTAATCTGGCCAGCAACTTAATAGTTAGACATATTGTTTCCAACCATTTTTCTATTCAATAGCTATAGTTTTCAATAGTGATCATAATATAAGCAAAGTTTTTTCCCTACTGCTTTTCTATTAGTTTCACATTGTGAGGTTGCTGGACTTATTCTAACCATAAATAACTATACAAGCTGGAAATACATAAAACCATTTGCAGAGATTGGCCAGGAACCAGTGTAGAGCCACAAATCATGAGGGAAGGGAAGCACGGCGACTCCACATTCACCTTGGCCTTCTCCCTGGGGGCATTTTAAAAAATAAGGTGTAGAGAAAGAGACCAAGGAGACAGTAGTAGTCTGACCAAGCAGAAGAGACAGACATTAGAGTTCAGGGCTGTAGGCCAGGACTTGGGATGGATTCTAAAGAGGAGGCATCTTCCCTTTGTATCTTTGTCAAAATTCCCCACTGACTCATAGTTGTGTGAAAATATGGTGAGACTCTAAGATACTGACTGGGCAGAGACCAGACTCTGGGAAGCTGGAGACCTGAGCAGAGATTTCAGAGCTGTACAGTTCTGGGAAGACAGAGGTTGAAGTTTAAGTCCAATCAAAGTAGAGAGGGTTTTGTGAACACCCTGAGATTTCAGACATTTCAGTTTGAGATCCCAGAAAGGCCATGCTCTAGGAATAAGGAGAACAAGTACTGGAGAAAGAATAAAACTGAAGTAGATGTGTTCTAACAAAGCCTAAAACCAATCCCTCACAGGACCAAGGTGATGAGTCAGCAATTTAGCAATCTGCAGAAAACACAGTGAAAGGAAGAAGGCTGGGTGTGGTGGCTCATACCTGTAATCCCAGCACTTTGGGAGGCAGACGTGAGAGGACTGCCTGAGCCCATGGGTTTGAGATCAGTCTGGGCAACTTGGTGAGACCTCATCTCTACAAAAAATCAAAAAATTAGCCAGGTGAGGTGGCATGTGTCTGTGGTTCTAGCTACTTGGAGGGTGAAGGCGGAAGGATCACCTGAGCCCAGCAAGTTGAGGCTGCGGTGGCCGTGAGCATGCCACTGCACCACTCCAGTCTGGGCAACAGAGTGAACCTCTGACTCAAAAAAAAGAAAGAAATCCCAAAACCTCAGAATAAACTTAGTTTAAGTGCAGCCATCTTACTTAGCTTTACCACTGACAAGTTTGCTGAGCAGCTTGCACATTCTTATTATAATCATTGGCAGAAAAATTACCTTTCCCAGAACCAGTTTTCCCAGCATTAGGCCTTAGAACTTGGTGATTATTCAAACCCTCTTAAGCATGTCCAGTCCTACTAACAGTCTTTCTTCCAGGCATTGGTATTGATACACTGTTATCAGTCATCTGTGATGACCTGCAGCCCACAAGATGCTGGTACTTGGTGATGTCAAGATCCAAGACTTATGTGGCTGCTGTCAACATCAAAGAAGGCAGCTCTGGCTATTCCTTTTGGCCCAGACCCCTTCAAGCTCAAACCCTACCTTGTTCCAAGGACCCTTAAATATACATAGAACTCAGCCCTTCAAGGCCACATTCACCTATTGACTGCCGCCCCCTTCCTGTCTGTGGAAAGTGGATAATAAACTTTACTTTTTTTTTTTTTGAGTTGGGGTCTCACTCTGTTGCCCAGACTGGAGTGCAGTGGCCGCTCCCGGCCACCGCAGCCTCGACCTGCTGGGCTCCAGTGATCCTTTTGCCTCAGCCTTCCGAGTAGCCGGAATTACAGACACATGCTACCACGCCTGGCTAATTTTTTGATTTATTGTAGAGATGAGGTCTCACCTGCCCAGGCGGGTCTCGAACCCGCGGGCTCAGGCAATCCACTCACCTCAGCCTCCCAAAGGTGCGGGATTACAGGCTGATCCACCGAGCCCAGCTGTTTTTTTTTTTTTTTTTTGAGTAAGAGTCTCACTGTGTCATCCAGGTTGGAGTGCAGTGGCCTGCTTATGGCCACTGCAGCCTTGACTCACTGGGCTCAGGCAATCTTCCACCTCGGCCTTCTAAGAAGCTAGAACTACAGGCATGCACCACCATGCTTGGCTAATGTTTTGATTTATTGTAGAGATCAGGTCTTGTCAAATTGCCCAGGCTGGTCTCTAACCCCTGACCTCAAGTAATCCTCTTGCCTCTGCCACCCAGAGTGCTGGGATTACAGGCGTGAGCCATCATGCCCAGCATAAACTTTACTTCTTTCTCTGTTGCAATCTTGCATTATTCCCATGGTACCAGCCGACCTTGCCTCAGTTTACCCTTTCACATAGCATTTCATAAACATAATCCAGAACCTGTGTAACATATCTACAATCTCTTTGTTACAATAAAAAAGTACTAGCAGCCAGGCTTGGTGGCTCAGCCTATAATCCCATGCTTTAGGAGGTTGAGGTGAGTGGATTGCCTGAGCCCCCGGGTTTGAGACCCACCTGGGCAACTTGGCGAGACCTCATCTCTACAATAAATCAAAAAATTAGTCAGGCGTGGTAGTGGACACCTGTAGTTCCAGTTATTTGGAAGGGTGAGGTGGAAGGATTGCCGGAGCCCAGCAGGTCGAGGCTGCGGTGGCCAGGAGCGGCCACTGCACTCCAGTTTGGGCAGCAGAGTGAGACCCCAATTAAAAAAAAAAAAAAAAGTACTAGCAATGGGAAGCATTGCAAAAAAGTGACTGATAATCAAGAAAAAACAGTCAGCCGGGCTCGGTGGCTAAGCCTGTAATCCCGCGCCTTTGGGAGGCTGAGGTGAGTGGATTGCCTGAGCCCGCGGGTTCAAGACCCGCCTGGGCAGTGAGACCTCATCTCTACAATAAATCAAAAAATCAGCTGGGCGTGGTGGCGCATGCCTGTAATTCCAGCTACTCAGAAGGCTGAGGCGGAAGGATCGCCGGAGCCCAGCAGGTCGAGGCTGCGGTGGCCGGGAGTGGCCACTGCACTCCAGTCTGGGTGACCGAGTGAGACTCCAACTCAAAAAAAAGAAAAAGAAAAAACAGTCAACAGAAGCAGACCTAGACACAATCCAGATATTAGAGTAAGTAGACCAGGATGTCTAAGTAAACTGTGATTGGCATGTTAAAGATAATAAGAGGAAAATATAGGCAAAATAGGTAAAAGGGAATTATAAAACAGAAGTGGAATCTAGAAAAAAGAACAGAAGTTCTAAAATGGCACAATACAATACTGGATTTAACAGAAGACAGGTTTAATGAAATTGAAGAAAGGTCATTAGAAAACATCCATAGTAGCCAGACTCGGTGGCTAAGCCTGTAATCCCAGCGCTTTGGGAGGCTGAGGTGAGTGAATTGCCTGAGCCCACGGGTTCAAGACCCACCCGGGCAACTTGGCAAGACCTTGTCTCCACAATAAATAAAAAATTGGCTGGGCGTGGTAGCGCATGCCTGTAGTTTCAGCTACTTGGAAGGCTGAGGCGGAAGGATCACTGGAGTCTAGCAGGTCGAGGCTGTGGTGGCCAGCAGCATGACACTGCACTCCAGTCTGGGCGATGGAGTGAAACTCCAACTCAAAACAAACAAACAAACAAACAAACAAACAAATAACAAAAAAGAAAACATCCATAGTAAAGCACACAGATAACAGACAAAGGAAAATAACAGAACAGAATATGAGACACGCGGGACATCATCAATAGGCTTAACTGATGTGTAACTAGAGTCCCAAGAGAGGAGAAAGAGAGTGTGACAGAAGCAATATTTGAGGAAATAATGGCTGAAAAATTTTCAAATTCGATGAAAACATAAACCCACAGATTGAAGAAAAATTCAAGCAGGATTAATACAAACAAACAAAAACTACAACTAAAAACATCATAGTCAAATTTCTGCAAATCAGAGACAAAGAGAAAATCTTAAATACAGTCAGAAAAAAGACATTTTATCTTCAAAGGAGAAACAATAATACTGATAGGATATTCAGTGGAAACTATGGAAACCATAGGCAATGAAATGATTCTTTAATAGCACTAAAAGAAAAATAATTGCAAACCTAGAATTTGGTTATACCCAGTAATAGAAAAAGAAAGATGTTTACAAACAAATGAAAACTGAAAGAATTCATTACTGAAAGACCTGCACTACAGGCATAAAATACTAAGGGGGCTCTTCAGGTTGAAGGAAAGTGAACAGAACTGCAGGAGAGAATGAAGAGTAAATAGATGTAAATATACATGAAAACTGACTATTTCAAAACAATTATACTAAAGACTTTGGGATTTACAACATAAGTAAAAAGTGAAATATATGACCATGATAGCATAAAGACTGGGGGAAGTTAAACGGGATAAACTGTTATAGGTTCTTGCATTGTTGTAAAGTGGTAAAAATATCTAACTTAAGCTGTAATAAATTATAAGAATACATGTTGTAATCTCTAGGGCAAAGGTAGGCAAAACTTTTGTAAGGAGGCAGATAATAAAGATTTTAGGCTTTGAGTGCCATGTATGTTGTCTACTGCATATTATTCTTTACCTTTTTTACAGTCCTTAAAAAATGTAAAAACCAGTCGGGCTCGGTGGCTCAGCCTGTAATCTCGCGCTTTGGGAGACCGAGGTGAGTGGATTGCCTGAGCCCGCGGGTTTGAGACCTGCCTGGGCAACTTGGCGAGACCTCAACTCTACAATAAATAAAAAATCAGCCGGGCGTGGTATCGCGCGCCTGTAGTTCCAGCTACTTGGAAGGCTGTGGCAGAAGGATTGCCGGAGCCCAGCAGGTCGAGGCTGCGGTGGCCGGAGCAGCCACTGCACTCCAATCTGGGTAACAGAGTGAGACTCCAACTCAAAAAAAAAAAACAAGCCGGGCTCAGTGGCTCAGCCTGTAATCCCACGCCTTTGGGAGGCTGAGGTGAGTGGATTGCCTGAGCCCGCGGGTTCGAGACCCGCCTGGGCAGGTGAGACCTCATCTCTACAATAAATAAATAAAAAAAAATTAGCCAGGCGTGGTAGCACGCACCTATAGTTCCAGCTACTTGGAAGGCTGAGGCGGAAGGATCGCCGGAGCCCAGCAGG
The DNA here is from genome assembly GCF_000164805.1 of Carlito syrichta. NCBI lineage: Eukaryota > Metazoa > Chordata > Mammalia > Primates > Tarsiidae > Carlito > Carlito syrichta. Next base: position 168,089 of record NW_007251268.1, read on the forward strand.
TCGAGGCTGTGGTGGCCAGGAGTGGCCACTGCACTCCAGTCTGGGCGACAGTGAGACTACAACTCAAAAAACAAAACAAAACAAACAAATGTAAAAACCATTCTTAGCTTGTGAGTCATATAAAAGTAAGGTATGGACCGAATACCTGCTGGAATAATAAAAGGTTTAACTAAAAGGTTAATAGAACAGATAAAATGTAATAATAAGAAATACTTGATTATATAAAAAAATTCATATTGGAAGCATTTCCCCATTCACTAAATAAATTTAAAAACTATTATTTTAATATTGTATAATATTGCATTGTAAGGATTTATCACAAAGTATTTAACCAATTCCTTGCCACTAGATATCTCTATTTCCAGATATATATGTGTGTGTGTATATATATATATATATATATATATTTTTTTTTTTT
>NW_007251268.1:168526-172398 GCF_000164805.1 Carlito syrichta
TTTTTTAATTTTTAATTAAAAACAATTTTTTTTTGTAGAGATGAGATTTATGTTGCCCAGGCTGGTCTTGAACTCCTGGGGCTCAAGCAATTCTTCTGCCTCAGCCTCTCACAGTACTAGGATTACAGGGGTGAGCCACTGGATTCTGCCTATTTCTGGAATAAAACAAATTTTTTTATAGATGGCATCTTGCTATACTGCCCAGGCTGGTCTCAAACTCTTTGGTTCAAGTGATTCTCCTGCCTTGGCCTCCTGAAGTACTGGGATCACAGGCATGAGCCATCATACCCAGGCTATTTTCAGAATTTTGCTTTAATATGATAAGCACTTTTTTTTTTTTTTTTTTTTTTGAGTAGGAGTCTCACTCTGTCACCCAGACTGGAGTACAGTGGCACGCTCCCGGCCACCGCAGCCTCGATCTGCTGGGCTCCAGCGATCCTTCCACCTCAGCCTTCCAAATTTCAGACCTTGTCTCTAAAATAAATCAAGAAAATTTAGCTGGAACTACAGGTGTGAGCTATCATGCCTGGTTAATTTTTGATTTATTGTAGAGATGTGGTGTCACCAAGTTGCCTAGGCAGGTCTCGAACACGCGGGCTCAGGCAATCCACTCACCTCAGCCTCCCAAAGTGCTGGAATTACAGGCTGAGCCACCGAGCCCGGTGAGCATTTTTTTTTTTTGAGTAGGAGTCTCACTCTTTTGCCCAGGCTCGAGTGCAGTGGCACACTCGGGCCACTGCAGCCTCAACCTGCTGAGCTCGGGTGATCCTTCCACCTCAGCTTTCCAAATAGCTGGAACCACAAGCATGTGCCACTACACTCGGCTAAATTTTCTTGATTTATTTTAGAGACAAGGTGTGACCAAGTTACCCAGTCTGGTCTCAAACCCCCGGGTTCAGGCAATCCTCTTGCCTCCACCTCCCAAAGTGCTGAAATTACAGGTGTGAGCCACGGCACCCAGCCTGTAAGTACTCTTAATACATAACTCTGGTTGCACTTATTATTTTCTTAGGATAAATGCCTAGAAAAAGAATGATAAGTGAATAGATAGAAACATTTTAGAGTGGTCAAATCATTCTCTAGGAGTTTACATTCCCATTAGCAGTGTTTTCTTTGCACCCTTGCCAATATGAGGTTTTGAAAAGCTTTCAAAAATACTAACCACTTCTCAATAGCTCTTTTCAAGTTACTCGAGTTCTTCCCCAGAAAATAACGATTATGGGTTTGTGCTGATTTCCTGCTGATTAGCCCTGTTAACCTCACCTCAGAAATGAGCAGTTCACCTAAGATGTAGGGCAATATAGACCAAATGCTTTGGGGAAAAACAGTAATTTTGACTGGTAGTGCCTCTCCCTGGGGAAACTGAATTCTTAGAAAAGAAGCAAATCCAACAGGTCTTGGGGCAGCTTCATGGTGGTAGCAAGAGCATGGGCTTTGAGTCAGACAGATCTGGGTACTAAATTGGCTCAGTTACTAACTGTATGATACTGGACAACTTTCTTATTCTTCTACCTTCAGTTTTCTCATTTGAAAAGCAAGGAGAATAACACCTATCATACAATATGATTATGATTAGTGGAACTGGCACATCATAGTTCGATAAACTTTAGTTGCACCTCTGAGGATCAAATGAAAAAAATAGGAAAGAGGACACTTACCTTTTCTGCAAAGGTGAAAATCTTTCTCTGATCAACACCTCCAAACTGGGCATCTACTTTTAAATACTCTTCATCCAAAGCCTGTGGAAAGAAACACATGAGCATAAACACTTAGTGTATTTCTTCTATTGGTTCTGAGAAATGAGAAACTTTGGAAAATTATTAGACTTTTCATAAAGTAGAGCCAGGAAGAAAATAAACATCTTTCAGCCTCCCTGTTGGCCTCAGAAGCTGCATAGACAGTTGCTGAGTGGCTACAGTGAACACTACTCTATGTGGGTATCAAAAGGTAAAAAAAAAACAAGAGTAGTCTCTGCCCTCAGGATGCTTATAATCCAGTGTGAACAGAGAAGAGGGAGAAGACAAACCATTGTCATATCAAAGGTACCCCACTGAATAAGGTAGTCTGGACAAATGTCAAATAAGTAGCACAAAGAAGTCCTGTGAGAGTTCAGAAAAAAGCTAAAACTGAACTAGTACACAGTGATAAATGTCTGTCACTTGTGACATGCCAGGCCTGGTGCCAGCTCTGTGGATGCAGATAAATGAGACTCTCCCTTCAGAAGCCCAATTATCCAGTTAGGAAGAGACATGCAAACAGATCATTTCAGTACAGTGTGCTGAAGGGTAAACTCAGACCTGCATATAAGAAACAGTGTTGGCTGGGCTCGGTGGCTCTGCCTGTAATCCCAGCACTTTGGGAGGCTGAGACGAGTAGATTGCCTGAGCCCAGGGGTTCAAGACCAGCCTGGGCAACTTGGTGAGACCTCGTCTCTATAATAAATAAAAAATTAGCCAGGTATGGTAGTGTGCACCTGTAGTTCCGGCTATTTGGAAGGTTAAGGTGGATGGAAGGATCGCCAAAGCCCAGCAGGTCAACGCTGGGGTGGCCGTGAGCGTGCCATTGTACTCCCCAGCCTGGGCGATGGAGTGAGACTCCAACTCAAAAAAATAAAAAATAAAGAAACACTGTTGATACAAAGAGAGAAATTATCTCTACCTAGTAAGTGGGGTGCAGAGAAGTCTTCTCAGAATCACACTGTGGGCTGAGCTTGGTTTTGAAGAACATATAGATGTTTTTCACCATGCAGAGGAAACAATGTGAGAAGCACAGAGGTGTGAAGTGTTTAGGGAAATTATGAATGATTGAGTCTGCAAAAGCATAAACTTCAAGGGATGTAGGCAGTGGTGAATGATGAGGTTAGAAAAGTAGGTTAGGGCCATGAAATGTAATGTCAGGGCACCAAGTGTTATCCTGGCCATAGTGAATGGTTTTAAGGAGGGGAGAAATATGACAGAGCTGTAGAAAGATCACACCAGTAACAGGGCAGGGCATGGAGTGGAGGCTTGTGGGTTGAAGACAAAGACAATAGCTAGAAGGGTGTTCTGAGAACGTAGGTGGAAATAATGATGAACCAAAGGCAGTGAGGATACAGAGTAAGAAGGAACTTAAGAGATTTTTTAAAAGTATAATAAAATTGAGTGCATGATTGGCTGGGGGAAAGAGGGAGAGGGGGAGGAAGAGAAGGTTGAACAAGAAGGAACAATCTAGAATGGCATTATCCAATACAACTTTCTCTGGTGATAAATATGTTCTTTGTCTGTATTGTCAAATATAATAGCCAACTGAGAACTTGAAATACAGGCAATGTGGCTGAAGAACAAAAATTTTAACTTTTATTTAATTTTAATTACTTTTTTTTTTTTGAGTTGGGATCTCATTCTGTTACCCAGACTGGAGTGCAATGGCATGATTATGGCTACCGCAGCCTTGACCTGCTGGACTCAGGCATTCCTTTCACCTAAGTCTCCTGAGTAGTTAGAACAGGTACACGCTATCACACTCAGCTAATTTTTTGATTTTCTGTAGAGAGAAGGTTTTGCCATGTTGCCCAGGCTGGTTAATTACTTTTAATAGCCACATATAGGCTGGGCGTGGTGGCTCACGCCTATAATCCCAGCACTTTGGGAGGCTGAGGTAAGAGGATTGCCTGAGCCCACTGGATCAAGACCAGCCTGGGCAACTTGGTGAGACCTCATTTCTACAATAAATCAAGAAATTAGCCAAGTGTGGTGGTGCATGCCTATAGTCCCAGCTACCTGAAGGCTGAGGTGGAAGGACTGCCTGAGCCCAGCAGTTCGAGACTGCAGTGGCTGTGAGTGTACCATTGCAATCCAGCCTGGGTGACAGAGTAGCATGCCAACTCAAAAAAA
>NW_007251268.1:173097-181104 GCF_000164805.1 Carlito syrichta
CACGCCCAGCTAATTTTAAAAAATTTATTGTAGAGATGAGGTCTCACCAAGTTGCCCAGGTGGGTCTCAAACCCGCGGGCTCAGGCAATTCACTCATCTCGCCCTCCCCAAGCACGGGATTACAGGTTGAGCCACCGAGCCCGGCTGAATTGGAGTCTTAATTGGTTGCAGTGGTACGATCATGGTTTACCACAGCCTCCACCTCCTCGGCTCAGGCAATCCTTCCATCTCAGCCTCCCAAGCAGCTAGGACTACAGGCACACACCACCATGCCTAGTTAATTTATTTTTATTTTTTTGCAGAGACGAGGTCTCGCTATGTTGCCCAGGATGATCTTGAACTCCTGGGTTCATGTGATCCTCCCATCTCTCCCTTCTAAAGTGGTGGATACAAGCAGCCACTGTGTCAGGTCAAGTGCATATTTGGACCTTTGGACCGTCTCTCTTGAATCACAAGTGTTGCTTTTTTTTTTTTTTTTAGAAAGTAGAATTTATTAAGAGGACAGAAAAGTTCCTACAGTGGGAGGACCCAAGGGAGTTGCCCTACAAGTGTTCTTAATGGCATCTGGAATGGTGACTCCTTTTCAGAAGGTTTTCAATTTACGTTGCCTAGATCCAGTTGAGAAATCACTGTCCATGGTAGCTATAACCTTATAAAAGGTACTTCTTTTTTCTTTTGAGTCAGGGTCTCACTCTGTGGCCCAGGCTGGAGTCCAGTGGCACAGTCACAGCTCATTGCAGCCTTGACCTCCTGAGCCTCACTCAGGCAATACTTTTGCCTCAGCCTCTCAAGTAGCTGGGACCACAGGTGTGTGCCATCATGCCTGGATAATTTTTTGATGTTTTTGTAGACACAAGGTCTTGCTAAGTTGCCTAGGATAGTCTCAGACTCCTGGGCTTAAGCAATCCTCCTGCCTCAGCCTCCCAAAGTGCTGGGATTACAGGTGTGAAACATCACACTTGGCTGTATTTCTTAAATAAGACTTGAAAGTCAAAATTACTCCTTGTAACAACATTCATCTCCTTGCACTGCATCAGAGCTTCTGGGTGACCAGGTACATTGTCAATGAGCAGTAATATTTTGAAAGAAATCTTCTTTTCTGAGCAATAGGTCTCAATAGTGGGCTTAAAATATTCAGTAACCCATGCAATAACCAGATGTGATGTTATTTAGGCTTTGCTGTTCCATTATAGAGCACAGGTAGAGTAGATTTACCATAAATTCTTAAGGGTCCTAGGATTTTTGGAATGGTAAATTAGCATTGGCTTCAACTTAAAGTCATCAAGTGCATTAGCCCCTAATAAGAGAGTGAGCCTGTCCTTTGAAGCTTGGAAGGCAGGTATTGACATCTCTTTAGTATGAAAGTCCTAGATGGCATCTTCTTCCAATAGAAGATTGTTTTGTCTTTATTGCAAATCTGTTGTTTAGTGTAGCCACCTTCATCAATTGCCCTAGTCAGATCTTCTGGATAACTCATTGCAACTTCTACATCAGCACTTCCTGCTTCACCTTGCACTTTTATGTTATAGAAATGACCTTTTTCCTTAAACCTCATGAACCAACCTCTGCTAACTTTAAACTTTTCTTTCTTTTTTTTTTTTTGAGTTGGAGTCTCACTCTGTCACCCAGATTGGAGTGCAGTGGCCATTCCCAGCCACTGCAGCCTCGACCTGCTGGGCTCTGGCGATCCTTCCGCCTCAGCCTTCCAAGTAGCCGGAATTACAGGCACGCGCTACCATGCCCGGCTGATTTTTTTATTTATTGTAGAGATGAGGTCTCGCTAAGTTGCCCAGGCGGATCTCGAACCCGTGGGCTCAGGCAATCCACTCACTTCAGCCTCCCAAAGTGCGGGATTACAGGCTGAGCCACCAAGGCCGGCTAAACTTTTCTTTATAGTTTTCTTAACTCTCTCAGCGTTCATACTATTGAAAAGACTTAGGGCCTTTCTCTGGATTAGGTTTTGGCTTCAGGCAATACAATATTGTGGTTGTTTTGATCTATCCAAATCACACTAAAACTTTCTCCATATCAGCAATACATCTGTTTCACTTTCTATCATTCCTGTGCTCACTGAAGGAACACTCAATTTCAAGAACTTTTCCTTTGCATTCACAAATTGGCTAACTAGCACAAGAGGCCTATCTTTCAGCCTGTCTTAGCTTTGGACATGCCTTCCTCACTAAGCTTCATCATTTCTAGCTTTGAATTTAAAGTAAGATATGCATGACACTTTCATGCGAATGCTTAGAGGCCTTTGTAGGGTTATCCATTGGCCTAATTTCAATATTGTTGTCTCAGGGAATAGGGAAGTCCAAGGTAAGGGAGCAAGATCAGGGAATGGTCTGCCAGTGGAGCAGGGTCAGAACACACATAGTATTTATTGATTCTGTTTGCCATCTCATATGAGTGCAGTTTGTGGTGCCCCCTCAAAACAAGTACAATAGAAACATTAAAAAAAAAACCCACTGAATTAACCAGGCGTGGTGGCTCATGCCTATACTATCAGCACTTCGGGAGACTGAGGTGAGAGGACTGCTTGAGCCCAGGGGTTCAAGAGCAGCCTGGGCAACTTGGCGAGATCTTGCCTCTATAATAAATAAATAAATCAGCCAGGTGTGGTGACGCGTGCCTGTAGTGCCAGCTACTCAGGAGGCTGAGGCAGGAGGATTGCTGAGCCTAGGAGGTTGAGGCTGCAATGAGTCGAGATTGTGCCACTGTACTATAGCCTGGGTGACAAAAAACCAAAACAATACAAAAGAAAAACCTGATCACAGATTGCCATAACAGTTATAACAATAATAATGAAGCCTGCAATACTGTAAGAATTACCAAAATGTGACAGAGACATAAAATGAGCACATGCTATTGAAAAAATGGTTGCCACAAGCCTTTGATTTTGTTGTTGTTGTTGTTGAGCTGGAGTCTCACTCTGTCGCCCAGACTGGAGTGCAGTAGCTCACTCCCAGCCACTGCAGCCTCAACCTGCTGGGCTCCGGTGATCCTTTCACCTCAGCCTTCCAAGTAGCTGGAACTACAGGCACGTGCTACCACGCCTGGCTAGTTTTTGATTTATTGTAGAGACGAGGTCTTGCCAAGTTGCCCTGGCAGGTTGTGAACCCGCAGGCTCAGGCAATCCTCTCGCCTCGGCCTCCCAAAGTGTTGGGATTACAGGCTGAGCCACCAAGCCTGCCCGGATTTTTTTTTTAAAAACCACAATTTCTGCAAAGTGCAATAAAGCAAAGCACAATGAAATGAGGTGTTCCTGTAGTAATAACAGAGCAGGAAAGGTAATTGGGGCCATTCCATCCCTCTTACGTACCTGTAGTCCAGGGTACAAAAGACCACTTAGCAAAGGGTGCTCCACCTGCTTTACCACCTCAGCTCCAGCTTTCTTGGCATCGTGCTGTGTGACCACAGAGGAGAGTCTGTACACATCCAGTGTGTACTCTCTGAAGAGGAAAGGAAGAGGGCACAGCTGTAAGCTGTCTTAGTTTCCCACGACGATCCTAAAGCACATTAATGTACTACCCTAATCTTGGACATTCAAAGAGAACACTGCCTGGTAGCTTCTAAATGTGAGAACTATCTTCTCATCCAAAGTAATATTACTTGTCCGGCACGGTGGCTCACACCTGTAACTTGGCGAGACCTCATCTTTGCAACCAAAAAAAAAAAATCAGCCAGGCATGGTGGCGTGTGCCTATAGTTCCTGCTACTTGAAAGGCTGAGGTGGAAGGATCCCCTGAGCCCAGCAGGTTGAGACTGCAGTGGCCATGAGCATGCCACTGCACTCTAGCCTAGGCAACAGAGTGAGACTCCAACTTAAAAAAAACCAACAACCTCCCCCCCTTCAAAAGCCCAAAGTACTATTACTTTATTTTTATGTTTTTCCTTTTAAAAGATGGCTTCAATTAATTTTTCTTCACTTCTAGTGCCTTTTCAACAAATATCAGAATTTCACCAAAACACATGTAAGAAATAATTAACACAAATAACAGTGTACCCATCACCTAATTTAAGAAAAAGGATCTCACGATTATTTCTGAATCTCCTGAGCACCCTTCCACAAGTACACCCTATTTCTTCCTCTTTCAGTGTAATCACGATCCTGAAGTATGTGTTTCTTTCCAGGTTTATATCACGTTTGTATCTCTAAACAATGTGTTGTAAATATTCTTGAGTATTTTAGTATACACAGGTAAGTTTCTCTATATAAGTAGTAGAATTTCTCAATCATAGAGGATTTGCATCACTTTAGGAGATGATGCCAAACTATTTTGCAAAGTGGCTTTTACTGATTTTGTTACTTAATTTTGCTATTATTTTACATTTTTGCTATTTTGGCGAGCATGGAATAATTTCTCACTGTGGTTTTAATCTATATTTCTTTGAATGACAACCAAAGAGGTTACGTAACTTATCTTTCCATATGCTTACTGAATTTTCTTTTGTGAAATGCCTAGTTAAAAGTCTTTTTCTACTGGATTAACTTATTTCTTTAACAATTGATTCCATAATTTTTCAAATATAATATTGGCTATTAATCCTTTGTCAGTTATATGTGTTTAAATATATTCTCCCAGTTTGTGGCTTCTCTTTTTATTTTACCTTTTCCTGAAAGTCTTTTTTTTTTTTTTTTTGAGTTGGAGTCTCACTCTGTCACCCAGACTGGAGTGCAGTGCCACGCTCCCGGCCACCGCAGCCTCAACCTGCTGGGCTCCGGCGATCCTTCTGCCTCAGCCTTCCAAGTAGCTGGAACTACAGGCGCGCGCTACCATGCCTGGCTAATTTTTTGATTTATTGTAGAGATGAGGTCTCGCCAAGTTGCCCAGGTGGGTCTCGAACCCGCGGGCTTACGCAATTCACTCACCTCAGCCTCCCAAAGTGCAGGATTACAGGCTGAGCCACTGAGCCCAGCTTCCTGAAAGTCTTAATTTAGTATAGTTAAATTCATCAGTCTCTTCCTGTGGTTTGTGCTTTTGGTCTTGTTTACTTTTCCTATCGTGAGACTGTAAAATACTCTTGTATATTGTCTTTTTAAGTGTCTTACAGTTTGGCCCTTACAATTAAATCTTTATTCCACTTGGAATGGAAGGATCTTCCCCTCCCCCCATAAGGGCCAGGCATAGTGGCTCACGCCTGTAATCCCAGCACTTTTTTTTCTTTTTTTTTTGAGTCAGAGTCTCACTTTGTCGCCCAGGTCGGAGTGCAGTGGCACACTCATGGTCACCACAGCCTTGATCTGCTGGGCTCAGGTGATCCTTCTACTCAAGCTTTCCAAGTAGGTGGAACCACAGGAGCGTTGATTTTTAAATTTATTATAGAGATGAGGTCTTGCCATGTTGCTCAGGTTGGTCTCTAACCCCTAAGTTCAGACAAACCTCTCACTTCTGCCTCCCAAAGTGCTGGGATTACAGGCGTGAGCTATTGTACCCAGCTAATCTTAGCACTTTGGGAGGCCAAGGCAGGATTGCTTGAGTCTAGGAGTTGGGAGACCAGCCTGGGCAACATAGCAAGACCTTGTCAATATATAACAAATAATAAATGTTTTCCCCAATTGTCTCTGCACCATTTTTCCTTACAACGTTTATTATTCCTCTGCTTATCTCCAATGGTAGCTGTGTTGTATGCCAAATTTCCATAGTTGTGAGGACCTATTTTTCAACCCTCTATTCTGTTTCATTGGTTAATTATCTATCCCCTGGCTAATTCCATATGTATAAATGACAAATAATTCAATATTCAGAAAATGTAAGGAACTCTAAAAAAAAAGTAGAAAAAATGGGCCAAAACACTTGCATCGGTACTTCATAGAAGAGGAAAACCAAATGGTCAAAAGAAAATAAAAATTTCTCAGCCAGGTTTGGTGGCTCAGGCTGTAATCCCACGCCTTTGGGAGTCTGAGGTGGGTGGATTGCCTGAGCCCACGGGTTCCAGGTAGCCTTCCAAGTAGCTGGGGCTACACCATGCCCAGTTAACTTTTTGACTTATTGTAGAAGTGAGGTCTCACCATGTTGCCCAGGCTGACTAAACTTCTGGGCTCAAGCAATTCTCTCGCCCCAGCCTCCCAAAGTGCTGGGATTACAGGCATGAACTATCATGCCCAGCCTTCCTTCAGAATTTTAAAGGCATTGCTTCACTGCCTTTGGCTTTCAGTATTCCTTTTAGGAAATGCCAGGTCATTCTGATTCCTGACATTTTGTATGTGACTTCTGTTGTCCATTGGGAATTTGCAGAATACTTTCTGTTCCCCATATTTTAAAATTCAAGACAAAAAATACTTTTTGTCCCCAATTTTTTTTGAGTTGGAGTCTCACTCTGTCACCCAGGTTGGAGTGCAGTACCATGCTCACGGCCACCACAGCCTCGACCTGCTGGGCTCAGGGGACCCTTCCACCTCAGCCTTCCAAATAGCTGGAACTACAGGCATGCGCCACTGCACCTGGCTAATTTTTTGATTTACTGTAGAGATGAGGTCTCACCAAGTTGCCCAGGTTGGTCTCGAACCTGTGGGCTCAGGCAATTCTCTCACCTTGGTCTCCCAAAGTGCCAGGATTATAGGTGTGAGTCACTACGCCTGGCCCAAGAGAATAAACTTTATTTATTTTATTTTTTTAGTTGAAATCTCACTCTGTCACTCAGTCTGGAGTGCAGTGGCACGCTCACGGCCACTGCAGCCTCAACCTGCTGGGTTCAGGTGATCCTCCTGTCTCAGTCTTCCAAGCAGCTGGCATTATAGGCATGCACCATCATGCCCGGCTAATTTAAAAAAAAAATTTACTGTAGAGATGAGGTCTTGCCAAGTTGGCCAGGCTGGTCTTGAACCTGTGGGCTCAGGCAATTCTCTCACCTCAGTCTCCCAAAGTGCTGGGATTATAGGTGTGAGCTACTGCGCCTGGCTGAGAATACACTTTAACGTGGGTTTATTTTCATCCATTGTGCTAGGCACTTGAGTCCTTTCAATATAGAAACTTGTGTCCTTTAATTGTCCTTATTTTTGTAAATGATTTCATTTTTTTTTTTGAGTCAGAGTCTCACTCTGTCACTGAGGCTGGAGTACAGTGGCATGCTCACTGCCACCGCAGTCTCAACTTGCTGGGCTCAGGTGATCCTTCCGCCTCAGCCTTCCAAGTAGCTGGAATCACAGGCAAGTGCTACCACACCCAGCTTATTTTTTTATTTATTGTAGAGATGAGATGTTGTTCAGGCTGGTTTCAGACCCCTGAGCTCAGGCAATCCTCTCATCTCGGCCTCCCAAAGTGCTGGGATTACAGGCTTGAGCCACCGTGCCAGACAATGATTTCATTCTTAAATGATTTCACTGATGATCTCCTTCCCTCGGATTCTCTGTTCTCTTTTCTGAAACACTTATTATTCAAATATTGGACCTACTAGCCTAGTACTTTAATTTTTTTATGTTTTTTTCTTTTTTCCCCTACTGTACTCTGTGCTGCCATGAAAACCAAAGTTAAAGAATATAAATTCGCATGCTACTGTACTCCAGCCTGAGTGACAGAATGAGACTCTGACTCAAAAAAAAGAAAAAGAATATAAAATTCAGTGAGCTCCCTTAAATTGCAAATCATCTTCACCATTCTACTTACCATATTTTATAGATTGTCATATTTTTTAACATTAACATCTCTGAAATCTAGATGAGTCTTATAAACAATGGTGTGTAATAGATTAATTAGAAGTGTTTTATGGTATCTTAGGCTTGAGCCACTGTGTCTGGCCATTTGAAAGGTTTTAAACATTTTAAATATAGAGACTATGAGGCAGCATGGGGGAATTATGTAAGAATAAGTAAAAATTAGTGTACAAATTATATCTATGCTAACATAACAAATATGAACAAAACTGACAAAGAAGCCATAAAAGTTATTGAGATGAGGAACAAGTGAAATGTTTTTCTTTTTTTCTGAGTTGGAGTCTCACTCGGTCACCCAGACTGGAGTGCAGTGGCCGCTCCCAGCCACCGCAGCCTCGACCTGCTGGGCTCCGACC
>NW_007251268.1:181124-183916 GCF_000164805.1 Carlito syrichta
GTAGAGATGAGGTCTCGCTGTCCAGGCGGGTCTCGAACCCGCAGGCTCAGGCAATCCACTCACCTCAGCCTCCCAAAGGCGTGGGATTACAGGCTGAGCCACCGAGCCCGGCTGAAATATTTTTCTTTCATTCTTCTTTTATCACTGTTGCTGAGGTTGGAAGAGAAAAGGAAGCTGAATTGTTCATCAACACTCTCTAATATGCTGTGAGCTCTGCAAGCAAGGATTTTGTTATAGTTATATTTATATTTCCAACAAATATGACAGTACTTGGGCATTTACCAGTCAGTATATTTTTGACAGATAAGTTCAAAGGACAAAGAGTATACATTTTTAAATGGTTCTTAATAGTTAATGACAAAGAGCTTGGAATCCCAATTTAGAATGCCTGGATTCCACAGGCCTGTAATTAGCTAGAAGCATAAGAGCCACAAGAAGGGTGGATGGTCAAGCACTTACTTGCTGAGCTGGTAATCAGTGCCTTTGATGAACTTGAGCTTCTCCAAGGGCACACCAATACTCTCCAGCATTGCCTTGATCACATTCTCATAGTAACTGGCTCGGAGTTCTAGAAGTTCCCACGGGGCTTTCATGTTATCTAGGTATGCGTGAAGGTCTGCAAATAGAATTGTTACCTGGAATAAGGAATAAGGGACCACCAAAATGTGAATTTGTCCAAGTACTTCAAACCCACCTACCCAGGCTCTTGCACTGCCCTTGTTAAAGTCTCTCTTTCCCAAGGGCTTATTGAATTAGTTCTTACCTCACATCCTGCTTTTAAGAAGTCCGCAATCTTTGACATGGGCACAAAGTAAGCCACATGTGGCTTTCCTGTGGTTGCTGTTCCCCAGTAAATTTTAAGTTCCCGCTCCTTCAGTATCTCTTTCAGCTTCTCTTCCCCTAGAATCTCCTGTTGTGGAGCAGAAGAGTTGGTTTAATGCTAATGCCCCACCTTGCTCACCCTTTCCCCTGTGTCAAGGAAAACAAAGGCATATGTCCCAGGGGAGTCTGGGCTCAGGGCCAGCAGGGAAGTCCGCCATGTTCAGTGCTGAGAGCCAACCTAAGCTGGTGCTGCTGCTAGTACAACTCCCAAGAAGTGACACTGATGTTAGGAGAGATGGGGGCATGTCCCTAAATGCATCTTCCCCTCCAGCTACCTTTAAATTACTCTCCTTCCTTAAAGCCAACTTCTTGAAACAGTTGTCTCTGCTTCTGGTCTCCATTTCCCTATCTCCCATTCCTATGTGAATTCATACATCACACTACTGAATTCCATACAGCATCATATATACTCTTGTTAAGATCATAGAGGACCTCCATACTGCTAATTCAGTGAATATTTTTAGTCTTCACTCCCTCCCCGAAAGCACTCTCTTTTCTTTTTCTTTTTTTTTTTTTGAGTTGGAGTTTCACTCGGTAGCCCAGACTGGAGTGCAGTGGCCGCTCCCAGCCACCGCAGCCTCGACCTGCTGGGCTCCGGCGATCCTTCCGCCTCAGCCTTCCGAGTAGCCGGAATTACAGGCATGCGCTACCACGCCCGGCTGATTTTTTGATTTATTGTAGAGATGAGGTCTCGCTGCCCAGGCGGGTCTCGAACCCGAGGGCTCAGGCAATTCACTCACCTCAGCCTCCCAAAGGCGCGGGATTACAGGCTGAGCCACCGAGCCCGGCTAGCACTCTCTTTTATTTTCTTAGTTTTCCTTTTACTTCTCTGCTTAGATTTCTTTGCGGCTGCTCCTCTTCTTCCTACAATTAAATATTAGCAGTCCTTAGGACTCTAGTCTTTCCTCTTTTTACTCCACATTCTCTCTAGCTGATCTTTTCAGCTTCAATAACTACTCATGAACTCGTAACTCCCAAATCTCCTGTTCACATTCATATATAAAACTGTGCACTTGTCAAGTTGATAATGCAAACACGCTCTAGGTAGGACGTGTCTACTACCCTAAAACCTAATTCATCCAAACATGTTTATAGTATTTACACATCAAAATAAGGGCATGTGTCGCAGGACATTTATGACTTCACAGCACATATGGCACTAAGTTCTAAACAACAAAATTGAGTCACTCATGCTCAATACAGATGGCAGGTGGCACATAATAGGAAGGGTGAGGTGGGAGTCCTGGATTTAAAGCCTGGCTCCAAATACAATGTAACCGTACGCAGGAGGTGAGCCCACTGTGATTTACGTGGAACCCAGGGAATGGCAGTTTGACTGACTGACCGAGCAGCAGTAAGGTCTGCAGCCTCTCTCAGAGCTGCCCCGGCGCCGAGTCCCCGGCCCTAACCACTTAGGACTCCGTAGTGGGGCCCAGGAATCACTGAACCTAGGGCGTATTTCCAACCGCGAGGCCTGACCTGCAGGTTCCGGGTAATAAGGTACAGCTTCTCTTCAGGGCTGGGAGCATCCCCCATGGCTTCGGTACCCCTACTTCCCACGCTCGGCCCGGCACTCGCGTCCCTTCCTCAGTTGCTGCCGCAGCCGCGTGCCGGGAACTGTCACGCGAGTCGGGCCAGGTTGCATCAGCTGAGCTCGTCACTCGGCTAGCTAGCCTAGTCCTCTCTCCGCCCGGCAGTAGCCGGGCAAGTCAGGAGCAGCCAGGAGCCGAGCGGGTCGATGAGACGGGAAAGGGTGGAGCCAACGGGTAGGTGGGCGGGGCGGAGGGCGGGGTTGCAGAGCCTGCGCCGGGCGCAACCCTCCTAGAGGTGGGGCCGTTTCCTGCCAATCATTGCGTGCTTGCCCTCCCCCTGGCATTGGCCCGGCTGCCTCGGGGTGGGGGAGGTGGGGA
>NW_007251268.1:184572-185575 GCF_000164805.1 Carlito syrichta
GTGTGTGTTCCTTCACCCACGCACTGCGCTAATTGGTGTGTGTGTGTGTGTGTGTGTGTGTTCCTTAGGGGCTCCAAGCAACCTGTTTTTTTAACACACATTTTTAAGATATCTTTTTAAAAAAGAAACCTGTTGCTGCAGCTTAGTAAATCTGGTCGCTTGCCCATGTGGGAGGAGAGTCCTGGCACTCTGATCTAGTGAAATGTTACCTAAAGCAGAGATTTCCAGCCCTGGGGTGGTTTTTCCGTCCTAAAGTGTTTCCACTTTCCTCAAAGGGAGTCGCAGTGCTTTTACAGATAATTTCAGTTCACTTTGGTTTTAAAAAGTGTTATACCCATTTTGTGGAGTGGTAACAATGCCCTTTTTTGCTTTGCGCTTCACATGTATTGCTTTTGGGAAAGGTTGGAAATCAAAAGGCCAATGGGAAATCCTGTCCACTGGAAATCATCTTTGCCCTTGGCTGTACCTGCTAGACCCTGCTTGGTTATGGTCTTGATTTTAGAGCCTTGGAAGAGGATGTGGGATTGCCTCTGGTTTTGCAGTTTTAGTGGCCTCAATAAAATAAGGCTTTGTGCTCTGAGGCAGTAGGTTTTCTGAGGTAAGATAAAAATAGAAAGGGAACCAGTTTCTGAGGTTGCAACCAGGAGGTTTAAGAACAGAGAGGGGGTGGTAAACTGAAGTGTGAAGATGGGGGTGGACAGGTGAGAGAGATGTGGAGGGACAGAATAGGGTCACAGAAAGGATGGGGAACAGAGGAATTAAATAGAATTGGGTGGTGGGGAAAATAGTCCTTCCTAAGAAATAAAGGGGTCCCCATATTTTAAGTGGCGGTTACCAGGCAAGTGCCAAGAAAGGCAGATGATGGAAGAATGCAGACAGAAATAACTAAGGCTGTCTTATGGAACTTCACTTAAGAACTTCAATTTCAGCTGGGCTCGGTGGCTCAGCCTGTAATCCCGCGCCTTTGGGAGGCTGAGGTGAATGGATTGCCTGAGCCTGCGGG
>NW_007251268.1:185595-186499 GCF_000164805.1 Carlito syrichta
AGGGGGCGGAGTGAGACGCAGTCGTTCGCACAGGCTTTGGCCCGGTTTCCGGAGGTGAAGAGCGGGCGGGACGAAGGGGTCGGCGTTCTTCGGCTGGGAGGGGGAGGGGGGCGCCTGTTGCTTCTCTAGGGGGCTGCGCACGCCGTCCACCCTGTGGAGAGGTTGCGAAGCTCACGCCCTGCTGGGAGAAGGGCTCGTTCTCGCGCCTGAGGTGATGGCGGGGGAATGTCCCTGCCCCCACCTCCACGTAGGTGGCGAGAGACGCCCCTCACCCTGCTGAGGAGAAGGGAGGCTTTCTGGTCATCTGAGAGGCAGGGGCGACGTTGCAGTCTCTGCCCAGTGGGAATGGGGGCCATGGGTGTGTGGGTGGGAGCGTGTTGCTAGGGGGAAGATCGCGGGCTTCCCGTCGCGTCTTGCGGGTGGGGCAGGGAGAGGGTGACCCACCCCCCCCGGGGGAACGGGGGCAGGCGTCCGGCTGAGGTGCGGCCGTGGGCGGCCAGCCTCAGGGACGGGAGTGCTCCTCCCGGGCCTGCGGAGGGGCGAGTTGTGCCCCACCTGGGGGAGGGGCGGGAGAAAACCCGCGCTTCTCCCACTTTCCGCGGGAGGCGGGAATTCGCGGTCTTCCCGGAGGAAGGAGGAGGGGCGTGCGAAGGCCCTGCCTCGAGGGCGACGCCGTCCCGCGGCCGTCGCGTTTCGGAGGGGGAGGTAGGCAGTACCCTTCGCGGAGCGGACCTGGGGCACCCTGCCTCCTGGTCCTCAAGGCTGCTGGTGGCGTCACCAGTTACTTCCTGGGAAAGGCGGTCGGCCACGCAGGGTGGGCCTTAGAAGGGGCCTAGAGGTGATTGCATCGCCCACACACTGCGCTTATTGGGGGGGGGGGGGGGGGGGGGGGGGGGGGGGGGGG
>NW_007251268.1:186882-223559 GCF_000164805.1 Carlito syrichta
TTTTTTGAGTTGGAGTCTTACTCTGTTGCCCAGGCTGGAGTGCAGTGGGCACACTCACGACCACCACAGCCTCTACCTGCTGGGCTCAGGCAATCCTTCTACCTCAGCCTTCCAAGTAGCTGGAACTACAGGCGTGTGCCACCACATCCATCTAATTTTTTGATTTATTGTAGAGATGTTTTACCAAGTTGCCCAGGCTGATTTCAAACCCCTGGACTCAGGTAATCCTCTCACCTTGGCCTCCCAAAGTGCTGGGATTACAGGCTTGAGCCACTGCCTGGCCAAGAATCAAATTTCATTGGTATAGAACTTTTAGGTTTAGAGTGCTTTCATAAACATCCCCTCATTTAATCCTCATGCTATATGTGTTTGAAGTTAACTAAATATGTATCCCCCTTTTTGCAGATGTGTGTTCTCATCTGTATTGAGATTCAGGGACTTGAAGTGAATAGCTGAAGTCCAGTTCCTCTATACAAGATTGATCAGTGAGCATTAACTTGCAGAATTAGCCTGATATTTCAGATGGCCATATAGCCTGGTCCTTAGTGACAATATGGTTGAATGCTGGGTTAAAATAAAAGACAGAGTTTACTGGATAATTTCAGGCAGGGTCTGGGGGAAGTTATGTACCAGTCTGATACTCTTTTCCTGTCATTCCTGTCCTTCTCTTAAGACTCTTCAGGGGTCAGGGAGATGATGACGGTTGGATGAATTGATGACTATGGCCAGCACTTAATTTGTCTTTTACATTGTGCCTTTAGTGTGTTAAATTTATGATTTCATTTAATTCTTATTAACAACCCTATGAGGTAGATACTACGATATTCTTTACTATACAGGGAGTTTATTTAAGACTTGAGTATAGTCATTTTATTTTTCCCACTGACTTGATAATTTTAAAATGTTTTTATTATTTTAAGCATATAAGAAAGCAGCGTAATAATGAATACCATTATATCTACTGTCCAGCTTTGTTTTATGTTGCCATATTTATTTCAGGTCTTTTCTTGTTACTTGTTTTTTGAGTTGGAGTCTTACTCTTCTCACCCAGGCTGGAGTGTAGTAGCATGCTCATGGCCACTCTTGCCTCGACCTGCTGGGCTTACGCCATCCTTCTGCCTCAACCCTCCAAGTAGCTGGAACTACAGACGCATGCCACTGTGCCCAGCTAGTTTTTGTGATTTTTATTGTAGTGACGAGGTCCCACCAAGTTGCCCAGGCTGGTCTTGAACCCTTGGACTCAGGCAATCCTCTCGCCTTGGCCTCCCAAAGTGCTGGGATTATCGGCTGAGCCACCTTGTCCAGCTTCTTGTTTTAAAGAAATAAAACATTGCAGATAGAATTAAAACTCCTCATGCCCCCCAGCCATTCCTCTTCCCTCTCCAGTACCAGAGGTAACCACTATCCTGAATTTGGTTTTTCGTCTTCATGTGAATTTTTGTAGTTTTATGATAGATATGTATCTGTACCCAATATATGATATTGTTTCTTTAATACATTTCTGGAAAAAAATATAGGGTGTCTGTAGATTAAAATACTCATAAGACATGTCAGCTAGCACATTGTATAGCCCCTGTTTGGATACTGATTTTTTTTAAGCTTAAAAAAAATGATAATTGGAAATCTGAATATTTTATGATAAGGAATTTTTGTTATTTACAGATGAAATGATGTAATGCCTGGGATTTGCTTCAAAATAACCCAGTAAAGGGGAGAAGTAGATGGGGCAAGATTAACCATGGGCTGATAGTTGTTAGGAATGGTGGGTAGGTGGGGGCTCATTATACTATTATGTTACTTATGTATATATTTTACATTTTCTGTAATAAAAAGTACTTTTGAAAATGTGCAAATGACATTGCAAAGAATGATTTGTGCAAATTAAAAATTATCTCTCCCTCTGTACGTATATTTGGTATTGTTTTTTGTGTTTTTGCTCCTAGACCTATTGGAACATTCTGTGAGAAAAGCTCAGAAAAGCCAGTTTTGTATGTTTAGATATGTCACATAGAAATTGATTACTGCAGTGGTTGTGAAGGATATTGATCCTATGCGTGCAAGTAAAGTTTGCAAGTAATGTTTTTCTTCTAGTGAAGTTTGGTTACATTCATAGGTATTTCTCATGTTCTTTCTTTCCACCTGTGAGACCAAGGGAAGCCTTCTATGCATAATAAGATGGTTTAAATTATTTTTTTCCAAGACAAAAACCCTACAGATGGTATCTACATCTTCCATAGTTTATTAGAGATTGTACTGAATTTAGAAGGCCTAAGTCTCAAATCTAGCTTTGCCATTTGCTGACCAATTCTGGACAAGTTTGTCACAAGGGTGGTAAGGAAAATATTGCCTTTGGAATTAGACATGGATTTTGATCCTTGTTCTAGCATCATTAGTTATGTGTACTCGGTTAAGTTACTTTAATTCCTATGTACTTAAGTTTCTCAAGAGTGACAATCTGTTGAATTCTCCATTTGGCCAAGTAAGGGCTTGGACTAGGCCTTATTGTAAGGAATTGGGATGAGGGGGCAGTGGTCTAGAAAGGACTTCTAAGAAATGTAGCTGCTTAAACCCAGTACCTGTGATATTTGTGTCTGACAACTATAAACTTTCTTAGATCAAATAAACATTTCAAAAGTTTTTGTTCCTGCTGCCTAAAGGAATAGCTTCACTCTGTAAAAAGTAATTAGGCAGAGAATCACTTTTTTCTTCATAGAGGTACCTGCTTCAATACCTGAAACTCTCACAATTGCTAGAATACAGTATTGGTAAAATAAAAAAAAGTACTAGTGGCTATAAGTTTAAATATAACAGAAAATTTAGTTTCTTTGATAAGATTAAATTTACCAGTTGTATTGGGGCTAAATTAGAATTGTAAAATCTATCTCATATTGGTGCTTAATTTTCAGTGTTGTCTCCCTAGAAAGATTATACATTCCTTGAGGTTGGGAACTATGTCTTTATTTCTTGGAAACCATATAGAGACATCATGTAGTTGTGTAATAATTTTTGTCTCAGAAAATATTTTCTAAAAGAATGCATGAATTGAAGTTAAAACTCAAGGTGTGGTAATGGAGGGCAGTGGAGTAGGGGAAATCTTACAGTTAGAAGGCTACAAGGGCTGGGCTCAGTGGCTCAGCCTGTAATCCCAGCATTTTGGGAGACCAAGGTGAGTGGATTGCCTGAGCCCAGGGGTTCAAGACCAGCCCAGGCAAGTTGGTGAGACTTCGTCTCTACAATAAATACAAAATTAGGCCGGGCACGGTGGCTCAGCCTATAATCCCGTGCTTTGGGAGGCTGAGGTGAGTGAATTGCCTGAGCCTGCGAGTTCGAGACCCGCCTGGGCAACTTGGCGAGACCTCATCTCTACAATAAATAAAAAAAATTAGCTGGGTGTGGTAGTGCGCGCCTGTAGTTCCAGCTACTTGGAAGGCTGAGGCGGAAGGATCGCCGGAGCCCAGCAGGTCGAGGCTGTGGTGGCCGGGAGCAGCCACTGCACTCCAGTCTGGGCAACAGAGTGAGACTCCAACTCAAAAAAATAAAAAATTAGCTGGATGTGGTAGCGCAGGCCTGTAGTTCCGGCTACTTGGAAGACTGAGGCAGAAGGATCGAGGGAGCCTAGCAGGTCGACGCTACGGTAGCTGTGAGTATGCCACTGCACTCCAGCCTGGGCGATGAAGTGAGACTCTAATGCCAAGAAAAAAGAGCTACAGGAATTTTCCAAATGATTGAGTGCAGTATTTAAGCATTTCTTACAGTTTCTCAGATGTGATATGTGAAATATCAGCTTCTATCATCTTTCTCATCTGGGAAATGATTATACATTGGGTCTGTCATTAACTGTTTAAAGATTGGATTTTGGCTGGGCATGATGGCTCATGCCTATAATCCCAGCATTTAGGGTGGTGGAGGCAAGAGGATTGCTTGTGTCCAGGAGTTCAGTACCAACCTAGGCAACATAGACCTTGTCTCTACAAAAAAATAAATTAGCTGAGTGTGGTGGTGCATGCCTGTAATCCTAGCTACTCTGGAGGCTGAGACAGAAGGATCACCTGAGCCCAGGAGGCCAAGGCTTCAGTGAGCCAGGACTGTGCTACTGTATTCCTGCTTGGGTGACAGAGTGAGACTTCAACTCAGAGAAACAAAACAAGCTAGATTTTAATTATACAAGTAAACATACAAGTAGAAAATTAAAACAATACTGACAAAAGTCTTTCCTTGACCTACCTCTGTTTTCCCACAGGTTATAATAACTTTGTGTTTGTGTCTTTTCTTTTCTTTTTTGAGTTGGAGTCTCACTCTGTTGCCCAGACTGGAGTGCAGTAGCATGCTCCCGGCTACCGCAGCCTCAATCTACTGGGCTCCAGCGATCCTTCTGCCTCAGCCTTCCAAGTAGCTGGAACTACAGGCGTGTGCTACTATGCCTGCCTCAGCCTTCCAAGTAGCTGGAACTGCAGGCACGTGCTACCATGCCTGGCTAATATTTTGATTTATTGTGGAGATGAGGTCTCGCCAAGTTGCCCAGGCAGTTCTTGAACCTGCCGGCTCAGGCAATCCACTCACCTCAGCCTCCCAAAGCGCAGGATTACAGGCTGAGCCACTGAGCCCGGCTGTGTTTGTGTCTTTACTGAACTTTTTTTTGCATTTATATATATATTGAAAATGAAATTTTTAAAATGTGTGGTTGCAACTAATTTTTAGATTTTGGTGGAATCTTAGACATTGCCTAATCTGTCACTTTCCTGTCTTATCAATGAACCCAGATGGTCAAGTAGCTTGCCATGTTATTAGAGTTGGTTAGTGATACAACAAGGACTACAGCCCAAGTCTTTGGACTCCCAAGCCAGTATGCATCCTATAAAGGAAATGATAGTCTTAAGAAAGTACACATTTTTGGGAGGAACAAAACTAGTTCCTTTAGTTGCATAATTTTTTCTCTAAAGATTTTTTTTGGTGTTCTTGACTTAAAAAAATCCAACTTTCTGATATTAAAAAAAAAAATCAAGATCAAAATTAATACATGGAGCACCTTAAAGCATAATACAGTTGACTTTGTAATTAGCAGAGTTGAAAGTGATGAGAAGATCCTTTAATTTTCTTTGTGCCTGCAGGAAGGTGGGAGTCAATCATTTTGACAAGTCTCCTGAAAGGAACAGCTAGCAGGAGCTGAAACCTTTTTCCATTTGCTCTTGTGGCAAAGGCAGAGATCACTCCAGCAGCTCCACACAGTATGGAAGACATTTATCTTCTTGTATTCTTGATTTTTTTTTGAATTTCAAAAGTAATGCATATTTGTTTTTTTTTAAAGTGTAATCTGAGTGCCTAAGCATTTGATATAACGTATATTTGTTTTGTTTGTATGTTGTCAATATCATTCCATGATAGTACATATAGATCTATTTCATTGTGCTTTTAAATAGTTAATGAATATTCCATAGCATGAGTGTGCTATGATTTTACTGAACAGTTCTCTTGGTGATGGACATTTAGATTGCCTCCAATTTTTGGCTATTTTGAATAGCACTGCTTTGAAATCCTTGTATATGTATCCCTGTGCATTTGAAACAGGCACTTCTAAAGGATATATTTCCAGAAGTGAAATTGCTGGGTCAAATGTTATTGCCAGATTTTTCTTCACAAAATGTTGTGTTGACAAACTCTTACCGATAGTGTTTAAATTCTTGTTTCTCTAAATCCTCACTAATGCAGATTATCATGTGATCTTAATTACTACCATTTTGATAGGAAAAAGTCTCATTGTTCTAACGTGTATTTCCGTGCTTCTAGTAAGGTTAAATATATCTTAAAATTATTTCTGTTTTTGTCTTTTGAGTTGGAATCTGTCACCCAGACTGGAGTGCCATGGCATGCTCATGGCCACCTCAGCCTTCCAAGTAGCTGGAACTACAGGCGTATGCCACCACGCCTGGCTAATTTTTTTATTTATTGTAAAGGTGAGGTCTCGCCAAGTTGCCCAGGCTGGTGTCAAACCCCTGGACTCAGGCAATCTGTTCACCTCCACCTCCCAAACTGCTGAGTTTACAGGCATGAGCACCGCACCCAGTATGTTACAAGTCACAGTGCAAAGATTTTGAAATGTTAGAATATCATCCCATATACAATGGATTGGAATTGATATAAGGTTATTTCCTGTTCCTCAGTGAAACCGCCTCTTATTTCTCCGGATATGACGTGCTCACAGGTACCCTCTGAACAGTCTTCTGGTACCTCTCTCTTGCCTAAAGACACTACCCCATTTTCTTGGGGTTCCTTGGATGAGGAGAAATTAGATGACTCCTTGCTGGAACTGTCTGATGGAGAAGAAGATGATGACAATTTTAGTTACACCGAGGAAGAGATTGAGAGATTCTTGAAGGATGATGACCTATCAAATGAGAATACTTCTTGTGGAGGAACGTTGTGTAAAGATGATGGCCAACGTGTTGAAAAGGAAGGAACAGGGAGTCAAGTTCTACTTGATACTCCTCAAGAGAAAAATTCATTGTCCAGCTTGGGATCAGTAGCTGAGCCTGAGATCCCTGTCCTCGTCAAACTACCTCAACTAAGTACATCAGTTGGTCATGGATCAAATCCTACTAAACCATTAAACAGACGCTCTGCAGTAGAAAAGAATCTTATTAAAGTAACTGTTGCACCATTTAATCCAACAGTTTGTGATGCTGTGCTTGATAAGGACAAGACTGATTCATCCAAAGATACTGAAAAACCCTCTTCCTTTGGGGAAGCGATAAGAGGAGATAGTTTAAGCCCAAATGAGAGCAAACTTTGCACCGTATCTGAAGGGATTAGCCCCAATAACTCTGCGTGGGATGGACCCCTGCGCTCTTCTGCAAACAGTAACTTTCAACAAACTATCTCTAATAAAAATATGCCTGACAGTAAGAAACCTACATCTGCATTCTCTCAGATCTCAGACCATTCAGAGACTCCTAATATGGAGTCATCCTGGAAAAATGGTGAATCACATAAATCAAGTTGTGAAATGAAGCTTCCAGTTGTTTCCAGTTCATCAAATAAAGTAGGTACATTTAGAGGTATACATTTACATTTAAAGGTGTACCTACATTTAAAGTAGATAGAGTTAAAGATGAAGAGAAAAACAAAATTATTTTCACTCAGAAGCTGTATAGCAGAGTTCCCATATATCCCCTTTCCCCCCCACTTGTACAACTTCCCCTACTATGGACATCTTATACCACAGTAGTACATTTGCTGCAATCTTAGCAGAGCTTTGTATTCAGACAAATTGGGGTTTGAATCCTGACTAGCCCTGACACCCAGTCTGGAGTGCAGTGGCACGCTCACAACCATCACAGCCTCAACCTGCTGGACTCAGGTGATCTTTCTGCCTCAGCCTTCCAAGTAGCTGGAACTACAGGCATATGCCACCACACCCAGCTAGTTTTTTGATGTAAAGATGAGGTCTCGCCAAGTTGTCCAGGCTGATTTCGAGCCCCTGGATTCAGGCAATCCTTTCACCTTTGCCTCCCAAAGTGGTGGAATTATGGACATGAGCCACTGTGCCCTGCTGAGATCTCACTTCAAGCACTACCATAATACCTGGTACACAGTAGTGTTCAAGGATATGCTTTTGTAGTCTTTAGTTAAAAAATATTTCCATAGTGGTGTTTTCAGTGGTTTTCTTAAAGCTAAGACTACTTTTCCTTTCTCATTCTTTTTGCTCTGAAAAAAAGCAGGATGTTCTTGGCAAGGATTCTGGAAAGATGAAAGGCCATGAGAGAAGACTAGGCAAAGTCATTCCTGTTCTACAAACCAAAACCAGGTAACCTAACCGTATAATTATTCTGATTTCTGATTTCTGTTGGTTCTCTTCAGTTCCTTTCCTCCTCAGTTTCCCTTTAGTATGGGCAAAAAACCCTGCTTCAGGAGTAAGCAAACTTGAAGTTCTGGCACTACCAACTATGTGATCTCGGGCAAGTCAAATAATCTCTCACCTCAGTTTTTTGTTTGGTTTTGTTTTGAGTAAGAGTCTCACTCTCAATCAGGCTGGAGTGCAGTGGCATGATCAAGGCTCAGCGAAGTCTCAACCTCCTAGGCTCAGGCAAGCCTTCTGCCTTAGCCTCTCGAGTAGCTTGGGACTACAGGCACTTGCCACTATATCTGGCTAATTTTTTTTGTGTGTGCTTTTTTGTTTTGTTTTGTTTTGTTTTGTTTTACAGAGGTGATGTCTCGCTGTGTTGCCTAGGCTGGTCTCAAACTCCTGGGCTCAAGCAGTCTTCCTACCTCAGCCTCCCAGAGTGCTAGGATTACAGGAGTAAGCCACTGCGCCCAGCCTCACCTCAGTTTTTATGCATAAAATAAGGCTAATTATGCCTTCTCTGCTGCCTTACAAGGTTATTATGAAAGTAAAAGGCCAGGCGTGGTGATCCAAGCCTGTAATCCCAGCACTTTGGGAGGCCGAGGTAAAAGGATAGCCTGAGCCCACGAGTTCGAGACCAGTCCGGGCAACTTGGCGAGACCTCATCTCTACAATAAATCAAAAAATTAGCTGGGCATGGTAGTGCGCGCCTGCAGTTCTGGCTACTTGGAAGGCTGAGGCAGAAGGATCGCCTGAGCCCAGCAGGTCAATGGGAGACCATGAGTATGTTTGCTGCACTCCAGCCTGGGCAACGGAGTGAGACTCCAACTCGAACAACAACAACAACAAAAGAAAGTAAAAAAAGACTAGTGAAAGCACTGTATAAATGTAAGGTTTCTTCTGTGTATGGGGAAGCTTGGCCACATTTATGATAGGAGGTTAACAGAAATGTTAAAAGTATAGCTAGTAGAAAATCATTTTGTTATCTTTCCCAATTTGCATACAACTGTCCTTGGGGAAAGTTCCTGTAGGGGTTGCATATTTGGGTCATCTTTTCAGTTTATTTTCTTGTTGCCAGGAGATGGCAGTGTCACCACATGGGCCTTTTCAATTGTGCTAGAAAAACTTTTTTAGATTGAATCAGATTGACTTTTGATTATACATTTATTATATATTTCCTTAGTGTAAAAATTTTAATTCTTATAAATAAGGCTAAGATTCCTTTTGACTAGTACCCTTAATCCCAGTTTGTTGTTTTTTTTCATAATTGAAGGAATTCTTGTGAATTGCTTGCAATAGAAATTATTATCAAAAGAACACAAGGCAGGCTATTTGGAACAGTACTAAATTTATTATCTCAGTATTCTCATCCACTAACTCGTTAGTACAGTCAATCAGTATCAGTAAAGGTCAGAAATTGTTCTTGCCAATGTCACCATTGCCTTAATTGCCAGATCTCAATGGGTTTTTTTTGTCTTATCTCTTTCAGCTTTCTAACTTGGTTGTGTGAAGTTAGCTATATCCTGACTAATCAACAAATGCTTTCTTTCTCTACAGACTAGGTAATCTTCATCTTCATGTTCCTTGTTAGCAGGAAATTGTGTCTATTTCTTCCTCTTTCTCCCAACTCCTTGATTTCAGCTTCATATTGTGTGACTAACGTGATCTTCTGCTCCTGGAAATTTTATCTCTGGAACTTACTTGTTCTAACTAATCAGCAGTATATGACTTCTCTTTACAAAGTACTATACTGATGGTTTTTTTTTTTTTTTTTTGAGTATACTAATGGTTCTATTGGACTATTTTCCCTCATGGTTTGCTTTGTTCCAGGACTAATGCTCCAGTGTTTTCACAATCAAATTTAGAAGAGCAGAAGCAAATTTATCTCAGGCGTGTCATTGCTCATATAGAAGAAGATCCAGTGGACTCTAACCAAGGTAATGTGATAACCAAAGAATGGCATATAAAATATGTGACGGGACATTTTCTTTCCAGTGTAATGTAGCTTAAACTGGAAGATTGTTTTGAATTTTCTTCAATTGGTGAGAAAGATAACTTCCTTACCCAAAGATTTTTACTTTAAGGGATTGCCTAACCAAATAATCCTCAAAGTGGTTTGACTAATCATTATTAGAGTATGGTCTAAGTGCACTCATACCAGTACATGAAAAGTGCCTCCCACTTGGCTGAGGGCTATAACCCAGACTTGTTTTTTGTTTTTTGTTTTGAGTTGGAGTCTCACTCCGTTGCCCAGGCCAGGCTGGAGTGTGGTGGCATACTCATGGCCACCTCAGTGTCAACCTGCTGGGCTCCGGCAATCCTTCCGCCTTAGCCTTCCAAGTAGTTGAAACTAGAGGAGTGCTCTACCACGCCCAGCTAATTTTTGATTTATTGTAGAGACGAGTCTCGCCTTGTTGCCTGGGCTAGTCTTGAACCCACGGGCTCAGGCAATCCATTCACTCAGCCTCCCAAAGTGCTGGGATTACATGCTAAGCCACTGAGCCTAGCCGATTTATACTTTTTGCTAGGTATTTTTTTGTCTGAAAAATAGTAGAAGTGAAGTCGGGTATAGTGGCTCATCCCTGTAATCCCAGCACTTTGGGAGGCAGAGGCAAGAGAATTGCCTGAGTTCAAGGGTTCAAGACCAGCCTGGGCAACTTGGTATGAGATCTTGTCTCTACAGTTAATCAGAAAAATTAGCCGTGTGTGGTAGTGCACGCCTGTGCTTCCAGCTACTTGTGCCTCAGCCGGAGGGCTGAGGCAAAAGGATCACCTGACCTCAACAGGTTGAGGCTACTGTGACCATGAGCATGTCACTGCACTCCAGGCTGGGAGACAGATTTGAGACTCCAACTCAAAAAACAAAAAGTAAGTGGATGACCAGGAACTGCTTACTAATCATTATTTGTTTGTTTTTTTTTAATTTGAAATTATTTGTTTTCCCTGTTACCTTCAGCATTTAAATATAAAAAGCAGGCATTTCAAACACTATCCTGCATTTTGGCTTCTGAATAAAAGTTCTTGAAAAGTTTGACTACCTTCCAGATCCTTAAAGCTACATTTTTCCCTACTTCATTGGAAGCTAAGGCAAACCAAAGTGCCTTGATTCTTTCTCTAGCTCTCAAAAGACTAGAGTCTATGTTATCATTCAGCCTGAATTGTTGGCTATTGGGAAAACTAAAGGGAAACTTGTGGGCAGAACTGAAGGTGCAGAGGTTGGAGAGATTTTATACTGATAACAGAATTCCTTTTCATAAAGAGGACTGTCGTTTTTAGCTGCTTTCCTTGTTCATTCAGCACACTTTTCTCAAGTACTTTCAGTGGTGTTAGGTTTGAAGATTAGGAAGTAGAAATGTAAAGGGGAGTAAGATAGGGTCTTGGCCCTCTGGGAATTCATAGTCCAGAGAAGGAGAAGAAATTGCACTGTAATATTGATTAGTGTTCTAATAGAATTACATATAGAGTGCAGTAGGAACAGGGAAGGAACCCTCCTGCTTGTGCTTGGGTGAAAGATGGGGAAGAGTGATGCCCTATGTAGGCTTCAGAGAGAAGATAATTCGTTTAATTACTCTAAGATTTATTATAAATCACTAGGGAGGGTTTTTTTAAGGAGAATTTTTGGTCCTTCTGCAGAAGAGACTCCTCTTTTGACAAGTCTTAAATTATTTAGTAGTTGTTTTTCTTGTTTGTTTTATGTGGCTATGAATGAAAGGTTTAGCGCTCTGAGATATCAGTTAGAATAATTTTTTATTCCAGGTCCTTTAATTTATCTTATTATTTATTTAATTATTTTTTATTTCATTTCTATTGCCCAGGCTGGAGTGCAGTGGTGTGATCCCGGCTCACTGCAGCTTTAACCTCCTGGGCTCAAGTGATCCTCCCCTCAACCTTCTCAGTAGGTTGTACTACAGGTGTGTACCACCACACCCAGCTAATGCTTTTTTTTTTTTTGGTATAGACAAGATCTTACTATGTTGCCCAGACTGGTCCCAAACACCTAGGCTCAAGCGATTCTCCTGCCTCAGCCTCCCGAAGTGCTGTGATTATAGGAATAAACCACCTTGTCTAGCCTCAGGGCCTTTAATTTTTTGCTCAAGATTTCATTAAGCAATCAAATATTACTTGTACTAATTTCTCAACCCTCTGTGAGATCCCTTTACTTGAACTATTTAGGTCTGGTAGTAGTAGAGACATCTCACACTCCACACCATAGAAGGGGCAGATTTAAAAGAAGTTGATCTCTATTCAAGTTTTGTGAAAGAAACCTACTTATGATGTTGCTTTTCCCTCCATGAGGTGACTTTCCTTTTTTTGTATCCTAGGCAAATGACACTGATGATATCTAGTTCTCATTTAGGGCATTTAAAGAAAATTCTGCAAGAAAAGCAAAGAGCACAAAAAGCAGCAGTTCACATTATAGCATCTTTTCTAATCTTCTTCCCCATTTAGCAGTCTCTCTCCCAATATTGCCACTACAATCTATATCACATAAAGAAGAGTTAGAATAACTAATATAGTCGAAAGACACATACTTTACTGGTTGGGACAGTAAAGTCTAGTCTAGAGTTAGCTTTTGGGTTCATACCTTGGCACCACTGCTTACTGACTGGGTGAGCCATTAAAAATTAACTTTTAAAATGGGGATAAGTCTGGGTGTGTTGACTCAAGCCTGTAATGCCAGCACTTTGGGAGGCTGAGGCAAGAGTATTGCCTGCATTCAGGGGTTTGAGACCAGCCTGGGCAACTTGGTAAGACCTCATCTCTTCAATAAATTAAAAAATCAGCCGGGCGTGATGGCATGTGCCTGTAGTTCCAGCTACTTGGAAGGCTGAGGCGGAAGGATCGCTGGAACCCAGCAGGCGAGGCTGCGGTGGCCCGGAGCGGCCACTACACTCCAGTCTGGGCGACCGAGTGAGACTCCAACTCAAAAAAAAAAAAAAAAAGAAAGAAACTCTAATTCAAAAAACAAACAAAAAATGGGGATAATTATGAGGCTTAGCCAATATGAAAGTTATACAAGTATAATGCATAAAACAGTACCTAGATCTAGCAACAAACATTTTAATTTATTTTTTATTTTATTTGAGTTGGGAGTCTCCCTCTGGCTGGAGGGCAGTGGCACACTCCTGGCCACTGCAGCCTCGACCTGCTGGGCTCAGGCGATCCTTCCACCTCATCCTTCCAAATAGCTGGAACTACAGGCATGTGCCACCATGCCCAGCTAATTTTTTGATTTATTGTAGAGATGAGGTTTCACCCAGTTAGTTGCTAGGGCTGATCTCGAACCTGTAGGCTCAGGCAATCCTCTTACCTCAGCTTCCCAAAGTGCTGGGATTATAGGTGTGAGCCACTGTGCCCAGCCTAACATTTATTAAATACTATTATTAACTAGAAAATAAA
Source organism: Carlito syrichta (assembly GCF_000164805.1). Classification (NCBI taxonomy): domain Eukaryota; kingdom Metazoa; phylum Chordata; class Mammalia; order Primates; family Tarsiidae; genus Carlito; species Carlito syrichta. Next base: position 200,120 of record NW_007251268.1, read on the forward strand.
TCTTTTTATGTTGAGGTTTTCATGAGTAAAATAGTGTGATGTCTGGTATTTGGTCTTTTTCTGAGTTGGAGTCTCACTCTTGCCCAGGCTGGAGTGCAGAGGCACACTACAGCCACCGCAGCCTTGACCTCCTGGGTTCAGGTGATCCCTCTGCCTCAGTCTCCTGCATAACTGGAACTATAGGTGTGTGCCACCATACCCGACTAATATTTTTATTTTTTTGTAGAGATGAGGCCTCACTGTGTTGGCCAAACTGGTCTTTAACTCCTCTGCTCAAGGGATACTCCTGCCTCAGCCTGCCAAAGTGCTGGATTATAGGTGTGAGCCACTGCATCCCGCCCCAGATCTTAAGATTTTATATACCATATTGCACAGGGCAGAGTAGTGTATTTTTCATCTTTCCTCTATTTACATGTGCAGTATACTGCAGCCAGAAGCAAAAATAGGGAGCATAGTACTCTTGTCCTTCTTTTTGAGACGTTTAGTGCTGCTTCACTTTGGAAAAGTGCACTTCTTCAGGTTCTTATCAGACATAGAGAAATTAGTCAGGAGTAGATTCATATGTTGTTCTTGCCAATTCAGTTTGAATCCTCACCACTGGGTTAGCCATCCCCTTTCACTTTATCAATAGTGTGAATATTATTGATGTGTAGAATGTAACAAAATAAATCACCCTTCAACGCCATTATTCTAATATAGGTATAATATCTTTAGTGCCACATAGGTTTTCAATAACATTTACAAAGAAATACCAACCACTTTCTGGTATCCCAGCTAATGAAAAGTTTACATGGAATTATAAGTTAAAGTAGCAAACATCTGAGTTTGGTGGGCTCAGCCTGTAATCGCAGCACTTTGGGAGGCTGAGGTGAGTGGATTGCCTGAGTCTGGGGGTTTGAGACCAGCCCAGGCAACTTGGTGAGACCTCGACTCTACAATAAGTAAAAAACAAATAAAATAAAATAAAGTAGAAAAGGACCACTAAGATCTTCTCTTTAACCTCCTAACGTAAATCTGTTCTATATATCTGTCAAGTGACCATTTTACTTTTGTTGAGAGTTCTAGTAATACAAAATTCATTATTTCATGAGGCTGGCTATTCATTGCTTAGAAAATTCTAATTGTTGGAAAGTTATTTCTTACATTGAGTCAAACTTGGCTTCCCTATGATTTCTAGTGTTAGTTCCTAGTTCTGCTCCCTAGGATCACGAGTATAATTTCTTTTTCTCTCTCATTTTTTATTCTTTTCAGACGTATGAAGTAATGACTTTGTCTCCTACAAAGAAAAAAACATTAAAAATCGCCTATAAATCCATCCCGCCACCTAGAAATAATACCTTTTCTGTAAGGTAGAATATTTACAGGGAAATTACATATTAGTTGCTTGTGATCTGCTTTCTTTGTACTTAATATATTTTAAGGACTTTTTCATGTTAAATATTTCAAATTAAAGTTTTTAATAATTACAAAGTATTTTGTTATATAATTTATTCCATCTTGGTTAATTCAGTTGTATCCATTTTCATTAGTAATGCCGCAGTGAACATTCTGGTCAATAAATGTTTATGTACAGCTCTTATTTCTATAGGATGAATCCCTAAAAGTGGAATTGCTAGGTAAAGTATATAAACATTTTTAAAATGTTTGTTATATGTTACCAGACTGTCCTTCTCCCAAAAATTTTATTAATTTTTTTTTTTTAAGTTGAGAAAGCAGGATTTATTGAGGACAGAAAAACTCCCAGAGTGGGAGGGGACCCGAGAGGGTTGCCAATTTTATTAATTTTTATTGTCACCAGTTTGACAGGTAAACCTTAACATATTTTAATAGTGAGGTTAGACATTGTTTATGTTTATTGACAATTTATACTTAATCATAATTTCTTAAAATCACCTGATATCTAGTCCATATTCCAATTTCCAGTTTTTCCAAAAATGTCTTATGTAACTTTTTCAAACAGCATTTAATCAAGGTATACATGTTTAGTTATTGTCTCCTTAATCTCTTTTAATTTAGGTCACTTGTTTTGTTTATTTAGAGTTGGGGTCTCACTCTGTCACCCAGGCTGGAGTGCAGTGGCACACTCACGGCCACCGTAGTCTAGATTGCCTGCTGGGCTCAGGTGATCCTTCCCTTCACCTTTCCAAGTAGCTGGAACTATAGGCATGTGCCACCACACCTGGCTAATTTTTTGATTTACTGTAGAGGTGAGGTCTCTTCAAGTTTCCCAGGCTGGTCTTGAACCCATGAACTCAGGCAACCCTCTCACCTCGGCCTCCCAAAGTGCTGGAATTATAGGTGTGAGCCACTGTGCCCAGCCTATTCACTTATTTTTATTTATTTTTTGAGTCAGAATCTCACTCTGTTGCCCAGACCGCAGTGCAGTAGTACGTTCATTGTCACCACAACCTCCACCTGCTGGGCTCAGCAATCCTTCTGCCTCAGCCTTCCAAGTAGCTGGGACTACAGACACACACCACCATGCCTGGCTTAGGTCACTTGTTTTATAGATTGTTTCAAATTCTGAATTGTGGCGGTTTTCTGTGGTGTTCTTTAATTTGTTCCTACATTCCCTATATTTCCTGTATCCTGGAAGGTGGGTCTAGAGGTAGAATTCAATTCAGATTAACCTATTTTGGAAGGAATAATTCATAGGTACTATAGTGTATTCATCCTGTATCAAATTAGGAGGTGAGCTGGGCATGGTTGCTTATGCCTGTAATCTCAGTAGTTTGGGAGACCAAAGCAGGAAGATTGCTTGAGTCCAGGAGTTCAAGACCAGCCCAGGTAACATAGTGAGACCTCATCTCTACATAAAACCCAAAAGTGAGCCAGGTATGGTGACAAGCACTTGTGGTCCCAGCTACTCTCAGGAGGCTGAGACAGAAGGATTGCCTGAACCCAGGAGTCAAGGCTGCGGTGAGCTGTGATCACCAGCTTGGGTGATGGAGTGATACTTTGACTCGAAAACAAAAAAAAAAATTAGGAGACATATCCTAATGACAAATTGTTCCATGAATGTGATACTAAGTTTGTTATGGTGTTGTGTTAACTGCCATATCTTTCCATTTTCCCCTTTGTAATTAGTAAATCATCTGTGGGGTGGTGCTTTGGTACCATGTGACTATTCAATTCCCCACAACTAACTATTCACCTAATGGCTTGAGCATTTATTGATGATTTTTGCTTGAATGAGCTACTATGCTGTGAGTTGCATAGAAGATGTTCATTTTCTAAATACAAGACTGCCAAAAAATGTATACACATTTTAAGTATGATGTTTGCTCAAAAGATGGTGTTAATCAAATGAATGCTAGCATCACCATGTGACAGGAAGGACAATCAAAGAAACTGGTGGAAACACAGTTGGATGAACATATATTACACATTGCTACCATAATTCAATTCAGCATTGAAAAGTAATACATAGGCCATGCTCAGTGACTCAGCCTGTAATCCCAGCACTTTGGGACGCTGAGGTGAGTGGATTGCCTGAGCCTGTGGGTTCGAGATCAGCCCAGGCAACTTGGCAAGACCTCGTCTCTACAATAAGTCAAAAATTAGCTGGGCGTGGTAACACGTGCCTGTAGTTCCAGCTACAGGCTGAGATGGAAACATCACTAGACCCCAGCAGGTAGATGCTGGGGTAGCCATGAGTGTGCCACTACACTCCAGCCTGGGCGACAGAGTGAGACTCCAACTCCAAAAAAAAAAAAAAAAAAGGAAAGAAAAGAAAAGTAATACATAGATAACATCTCTTAAAATGTGTATATATATTTTTGGCATCCCCATGTATCATTTCTTGTATAGTTAATAGCTAGTTTTCTTTTATAAAGATTTTCTGTTTTTTTAAATATCACTATATCCTTATGGATTTTCTTTTTTTTTTTTGAGACAAGTTTTCACTCTGTTTTCCAGGCTAGAGTGCAGTGGTGTAATCACAGCTCACTACAGCCGTGACTTCCTGATTTCAAACAATCCTTTCACTTCAACCCTCTGAGTAACTGGGACTACAGGCATGCAACACCATTCTTGGCTAATTTTTTTATTTTTATTTTTGTAGAGACGAAGTCTTGCTTTGTTGCCTAAGCTGATCTTGAACTCCTGGGCTCAATCATCCTACTTTAGTCTCCCAAGTGCAGGGATTACAGGGGTGAGCCACTGTGCCTGGCCCAGTTACTATTCTTTTTTTGTTTTTTTTGTGTTTGTTTTTTTGAGTGGGAGTCTCACTCTGTCACCCAGGCTGGAGTGCAGTGGCCGCTCCCGGCCACCACAGCCTCGACCTGCTGTGCTCCAGTGATCCTTCTGCCTCAGCCTTCCAAGTAGCTAGAACTACAGATGCGCACTACCACACCTGGCTAATTTTTTTGATTTTATTGTAGAGATGAGGTCTTGCCAAGTTGCCCAGGCGGGTCTCGAACCTGCGGGCTCAGGCAGTCCACTCACCTCAGCCTCCCAAAGGCGTGGATTACAGGCTGAGCCACCGAACCCACCTTTTTTTGTTTGTTTTTTTTTTTTTGAGTCAGAGTCTCACTCTGTCACCCAGGCTGGAGTGCAGTGGCACATTTGTGGCCGCCCCAGCGTCCACCTGCTGAGCTCAAGCAATCCTTCTGCTTCAACCTTCCATGTAGCCAGAATTACAGGTGTTTACTACCATACCCAGTTAATTTTTTGATATATTGTAGAGACGAGGTCTCACCAGGTTGCTCAGGCTGGTCTCGAACCCCTGGGCTCAGTCAGTCCTCTCGCCTTGGCCTCCCACAGTACTGGGATTACAGACTTGAGTTACCACACCCGGTCTACTATTCTTTTTTTTCTCTCTTTTTTTTTTTTTTTTTTTTGAGTTGAAGTCTCACTGTCGCCCAGACGAGTGCAGTGGCCGCTCCCGGCCACCGCAGCCTCGCCTGCTGGGCTCCAGCGATCCTTCCGCCTCAGCCTTCCAAGTAGTCAGAATTACAGGCATGCACTACCACACACCCGGCTGATTTTTTTTTATTTATTGTAGAGATGAGGTCTCGCTGCCCAGGCGGGTCTTGAACCCGCGGGCTCAGGCAATCCACTCACCTCAGCCTCCCAAAGGCACGGGATTACAGGCTGAGCCACTGAGCCCGGTTTACTATTCTTTTTTGATGCTCAATTTGTCTCGAATTTGACAAATGGGAGCTCCTTCAAGATGACACTTACTTCTTTTGACATGGTCCTATTAATTTTTAAAATTGTGGTGAAAACTTATATCATTTATATGTAATTTTATTATTGTATAAAATTTTTTTTTTTTTTTTTTTTTTGAGTTGGAGTCTCACTCTGTCGCCCAGACTGGAGTGCAGTGGCCGCTCCCGGCCACCGCAGCCTCGACCTGCTGGGCTCCGGCAGTCCTTCCACCTCAGCCTTCCAAGTAGCCGGAATTACAGGCATGCGCTACCACGCCCGGCTGATTTTTTGATTTATTGTAGAGATGAGGTCTTGCTGCCCAGGCGGGTCTCGAACCCGCGGGCTCAGGCAATCCACTCACCTCAGCCTCCCAAAGGCGCGGGATTACAGGCTGAGCCACCGAGCCTGGCCCATTTTAACCATTTTAAAGTGTGCAGTTCAGTAGTGCTATATATATTCACATGTTGTGAAACATCTCCAGAAATTTTTGTTTTCCAAATCTGAAATTCTGTACCTGTTCAACAATAACTCCTCTTGTTTATCTCCCCCAGTCCCTTTTAACCACTATTCTATTTTGCTTTTTTGAATTTGGCTACTTGAGATACTCTGTAGAAGTGGACTCATCCAGTGTTTGTCTTTTTGTGACTGGCTTATTTCACTTAGCAAAATGTCTTCAGGGTTTATCCATATTGTGGTATGTGACAGGATTTCCTTTCTTTTTTTTTTGAGTAGGAGTCTCACTCTGTCATCCAGGCTGGAGTGCAGTGACATGCTCACCACCACTATAGCCTCGACCTGCTGGGCTCAGGTGATCCTTTTGCCTCAGCCTTCCAAGTGACTGGAACTACAGGTGCGCCACCACACCTGGCTAATGTTTTGATTTATTGTAAAGACGAGGTCTTGTCAAGTTGTCCAGGCTGATATCAAACCCTTGGACTCAGGCAGTCCTCTTGCCTCTGCCTCCCAAATTGCTGGGATTACAGGCGTGAACCACTGTGCCTGATGATTTCCTTCCTTTTTAAGGCCGAATAATATTCCGTTGTATGCATATACCATATTTTGTTTATTCATTCATTTGTCAATGGACATCTGGGTTACTTCCCCCTCTTGTCATTCCGAATAATGCTGCCATGAATGTGGTCTACAGATATCTCTTTGAGACCCTATTTTTAATTCTTTTGGATATATGTCCAGAAGTGGATCGCTAGACCATATGGTAGGTCTATTTTTGATTTTTTGAGAAACTGCCACAATGTTTTCCACAGCAGTTGCCCCATTTTACAATTCTGCTAGCAGTGAACAAGAGTTTTGATTTTTTTCCCATCCTTGCCAACACTTGTTACATGTTTCTTTTCTTTTTTTTTTAATAGTAAGAGTCCTAATGGTTTTTAGAGATGGGGGTTTCACTGTGTTGCCCAGGTTGGACTTGGACTTCTTGACTCAAGCGATCCTCCTGCCTCAACCTCCCCAGTAGCTTGAACTATAAGCAAATATCACTGTGTTTGGTGCAAATTTGAAACTATACCCATTAAACGGTAATTCCTTATCCTCATTCTCCTCTCCCCTTGCCTGTGGCAACCACCATTTTACTTTCTCTTTATGGATTTGACTGCTCTGGGTACCTCACATAAGTGAAATAATGCAGCATTTGTCTTTTAATTACTGGCTTACTTCATTTAGCATAATATCCTCATGTTCATACATGTTGTAGCATGTGTCAGAATTTCTCTTTTTCCTTTTTTTGAGTTGGGGTCTTGCTGTGTTGCCCAGGCTAGAGTGTAGTGGCACAATCACAGCTTACCACAGTCTTGACCTCCTGGACTCAGATGATTCTTCTGCCTCTGTCTACCAAGTAGCTGGGACTATAGGTGCACGCCACCATGCCCAGCTAGTTCTTTTTTATTTTTTTGTATAGTTGAGGTCTCACTCTGTTGCCCTGGCTGGTCTCAAACTCTTGACCTCTAGCAATTCTCTCACTTCGGACCCAGCACCACACCTGGCAGAATTTTTTTTCTTTTTAAGGCTGAATAATATTCCAGTATATACCACATTTTGCTTATCCTTTCATCTATCAATGGACACTTGGGTTGCTTCCTTTTAGCTACTGTGAATAGCTGCTCTGTATGTGCATCTACAAATATCTCTTTGAGACTCTGCTTGCAATTCACATATGCCCAGAAGAGGAATTGCTGGATCATATGGTAATTCTATTTTTAATCTTTTGAGGAACTGCCAAACCGTTTTTCACAGCAGGTTCACCATTTTACATTCTCACCAACAATACACAAGGGTTCCAATTTCTTCATATTCTTGCCGACAGCCAACATTTTCTTTTAGAGACAGGGTCTTATTCTGTCAGCCAGGCTGGAGTAGTGGCACAACCATAGCTCACGCAGCCTTGAACTCTCCTGAAGTCTAGTGATCCTTCTGCCTCATCCTCCCAAGTAGCTAGGATTATAAACATGAGCCACTGTACATGGCCTATTTTCTTTTTTTTAATTATTTTTTATGAGAGTCAACCTAATGGGTTTAAGGTGGCCAATCTTTTCAATTTTAGACATTCTAATACATGTGTAGTGATATCTCATTGTGGTTTTAATTTGCATTTTCCTATTGAGTAATAATAGTGAGCATCTTTTAATATGCCTATTTGCCATCTCTGTAGCTTCTTTGGTGAGGTATCGTTTGCCCATTTAAAAAATTGGATTATTTGTTTGTTTGTTTTAAGTTGAAGTCTCACTCTGTCACCCAGGCTGGAATACAGTGGCATGCTCATGGCCCCTTCAGCATCGACCTTCTGGGCTCAGGCGATCCTTCCGCCTCAGCCTTCCAAGTAGCTGAAACTACAGTCATGTGCTACCATTCCCAGCTAATTTTTAAAATTTATTATAGAGATGAGGTCTTATCAAATTGCCTAGGCTGTTCTCAAACCCGTGGACTCAGGCAGTCCCCTCACCTCGACCTCCCACAGTGCTGGGATTATAGACTTGAGCCACCGTACCTGGCCATTTGTTTTCTTTTCATTGAGTTTTGAGAGATTTTTTTTTTTGAGTTGAGGGAGTGCAGTGGCACGATCATGGTTCACAACAGCCTTGACCTCCTCGGTTCAGGTGATCCTTCCTCCTCAGTTTTCTGAGTAGCGAGACTACAGGCATATGCCACCATGCCTAGATAATTTTAAAATATTTTTTGTAGAGACGAGGTCTCACTATGTTGCCTAGGCTGGTCTCGAACTCCTGGACTCCTGGGCTCAAGAGATCCCCCTGCCTTGGCCTCCCAAAGTGCTAGTATTATACAGACATGAGCCACTGTGCCAGCCTGAGGTTTTGTTTGTTTGTTTGTTTGTTTGTTTTAATCTAAATGCAAGTCCTTTGCCAGATAAGTAATTTGCAATTGTTTTCTCCCAGTCTATGGCTTGTCTTTTCATTATCTTAACAGTATCTTTTAAAAAACAGAAGTTCCAGCTGGGTGTGTTGGCTCACACCTGTAATCCTAGCACTTTGGGAAGTGGAGGCAAGAGGATTGCCCTGAGCCCAGGGGTTTGAGACCAGCCTAGGCAACTTGGAGAGACTTTGGTCTCTACAATAAAACTTAAAAATTAGCTGGACATGTTGGCGTGCACCTGTAGTTCTAGTTAGTTGAAAGGTTGAGGTGGAGCCGGGCTTGGTGGCTCAGCCTGTAATCCCGCGCCTTTGGGAGGCTGAGGTGAGTGGATTGCCTGAGCCCGCGCCTGGGCAGCAAGACCTCATCGCTACAATAAATCAAAAAAATCAGCCAGGCGTGGGCGTGGTAGCGCATGCCTGTAATTCCCGCTACTTGGAAGGCTGAGGTGGAAGGATCGCTGGAGCCCAGCAGGTCGAGGCTGCGGTGGCTGGTGGCCGGGAGCGGCCACTGCACACTCCAGTCTGGGCGACAGAGTGAGACTCCAACTCAAAAAAAAAAAAAAAAAAAAGTTGAGGTGGAAGGATTGCCTGAGCCCAGCAGGTTGAGGCTGCAGTGGCCATGAGCGTGCAGTTGTACCTCAGCCTGGGTGACGCAGTGAGACTCCAACTCAAAAAAATAAAATAAAATAAAAAAAGAACAGAATCTCCTGGTTTTGATGAAATAAGTGTATTTTTCCTGGTAATTATTAGTTACACAGATGAAGTAAGTTTAATCAAGATTTTAACTTTATGAATTATACTTTCATGTGGTATCTAAGAAATCTTTGTCTGACTCAAGGTCACAAAGATTTTCTCCTATGTTTTCTTCTAGAAATTTTATGGCTTTAGGTGTTAGATTTAGATCTATGATTCATTTTGAGTTCATTTTGTTTGTTTGTTTGTTTGTTTGTTTTTGAGTTAGAGTCTCACTCCGCCGCCTAGGCTGGAGTGCAGTGGCACTCTCCTGGCCACTGCAGCCTTGACTTGCTGGGCTCCAGCGATCCTCTCACCTCAGCCTTCCAAGTAGCCGGAACTACAGGCGCGGGCTACCAAGCCTGGCTAATTTTTGATTTAATGTAGAGACGAGGTCTCATCAAGTTGCCTTGCTGGGTTTCGAATCCACGGGCTCAGGCAATCCACTCACCTTGGCCTCCCAAAGTGCTGGGATTACAGACTGAGCCACCGAGCCTTGGCCTTGTTTGTTTTTTGAGTTGGAGTCTCACTCTGTATCCAGGCTGGAATGCAGTGGCACAATTGTGGCTCACCACACCCTCAACCTCCTGGGCTCAGGTGATCCTTCCACCTCAGAGTCTCCTGAGTAGCTAGGACTATAAGTATGTATTACTATGCCTGGCTGATTTTTTGTAGAGATGAGGTCTCTGTGTTGCCTAGGCTAGTCTTTAACTCCTGGGCTCAGTTTTCCTTCCTCAACCTCCCAAAGTGCTGGAGCCACCATGCCTGGCCAACTTTTTTCCTTTTTTGGCACCTTTTAAAAAAATTTACTTCTTTTTTTTTTTTTGAGTTGGAGTCTCACTCTGTCGCCCAGACTGGAGTGCAGTGGCCGCTCCCGGCCACCGCAGCCTCGACCTGCTGGGCTCCAGCAATCCTTCCGCCTCAGCCTTCCATGTAGCCGGAATTACAGGCATGCGCTACCATGCCCAGCTGATTTTTTGATTTATTGTAGAGATGTGGTCTTGCTGCCTAGGCGAGTCTCAAACCTGTGGGCTCAGGCAATCCACTCACCTCAGCCTCCCAAAGGCACGGGATTACAGGCTGAGCCACAAAAATTAGGGCTAAAAAAAAATTAGTTTTATTAATAAATAGTAGATGTGCATATTTTGGGGGTACACATATGATAATTTAATACATTCATATAATCTGTAAAGATCAAATCTGTATGATTGGGATATTCATCATAAAATTTTTTTAAAGAGTTGGGGGTACAAGTGCAAGTTTGTTACATGGACATATTGTGTTTCATGGGGATTGGGTCTCAGGTGGCCCATTCCCAGATAGTGAGCATTGTACCTAAGAGGTAATTTCTGAACCCTAACCCTCCTTCCTGCTTTCCCCCTCATTGGGTCCCCAGTATCTACTATTTCCATCTTTGTAGCCATTTAGCTCCCATACATAAGTGAGAACATGCAGTGTTTGGTTTTCTGTTTCTGAGTTAGTTTACTTAGGATGATGTTCTCCAGCTCCATTCATGTTGCTGCACAGGACATGATTTCTTTTTTTTTTTTTAATGACTGCATAGTATTCCATAGTATATGTGTATCGTATTTTCTTTTCTTTTTTTTTTTTTTTTTGAGTCAGAGTCTCACTCTGCCACCCAGTCTGGAGTACGATGGCACACTCACGGTTACTGCAGCCTCAACCTGCTGGGCTCATGCGATCCTTCTGCTTCAACTTTCCAAGTAGCTGGAACTAAAGATGCATGCCACCCCACTCGGCTAATTTTTTTTTTTTTTTGAGTTGGAGTCTCACTCTGTCGCCCAGACTGGACCTGCTGGGCTCCGGTGATCCTTCCACCTCAGCCTTCTGAGTAGCCGGAATTACAGGTGCACGCTACCACACCCGGCTGATTTTCTGATTTATTGTAGAGATGAGGTCTTGCTGCCCAGGCAGGTCTCGAACCCGCGGGCTCAGGCAATCCACTCACCTCAGCCTCCCAAAGGTGCAGGATTACAGGCTGAGCCACCGAGCCCGGCTCACTCAGCTAATTTTTAAATTTATTATAGAGACGAGGTCTTACCATGTTGCCCAGGCTGGTCTCGAACCCCTAGGCTCTGGCAATCCTCTCTCCTCCACTTCTTTAAAGTGCTGGGATTACTGACGTGAGCCACTGTGCCCGGCTTACCATACTTTATTTAGTCAATCAATCGTTGGTGGGCACTTTGGTTGATTCCATGATTTTGTTATTGTAAATAGTGCTGCAATCAACATAAGAGTACAGGTATCTTTCTTATATGGTGATTTATTTTCCTTTGGGTAGCTCCCTAGCAGTGGGATTTGTGAGTTGAATGGTAATTCAATTTTTAGTTGTTTGAGAAATCTTCATTCTGTTTTCCATAGAGGTTGAATTAGTTTACAATTCCACCAATAGTGAATGATGTTCTCTTTTCTCAACAGCCACGCCAACATCTGTTGTTCTTTGACTTTTTAATACTAGCCATTCTGACTTGGGATTTTAATTTGCATTTATCTGGTGATTAATGATGTGGAGCATTTTTCATATGTTTGTTGGCCACCAGTGTGTCTTCTTTTGAGAAGTGCCTTATTCATGTCCTTTGCCCACTTTTTGAGGAAGTTGTTTTTTTCATATTGAGTTGTTTGAGTTCCTTGCAGAGTCTAGGTATTAGCCTTTTGTCTGAGGCATAATTTACAAATATTTGTCTCATGCTAGACGTTTTCTGTTCACTATTATTTCTTTTGCTGAACAGAAGTTTTTTAGTTTAGTAAGTTCCATTTGTGTATTTTTGGTTTTGTTACAATTGCTTTTGAAGCCTTTTGTCATGAAATGTATCAACTTTATTAATGTTCCTTAAAAAACAACAACAACAACAACAACAAACCCTGGCTTTTGTTTTATTGATTTTTCTCTAACTTTTTGTTTTCTACTTCATTGATTTCTATTCTGATATTTATTATCCAAATTTATTATTTTCTTTCTTTGGATTTTCTTTGGTCTTCTTTTTCTAGTTTCTTTAGATGATTGCTGTGTTAATTGACTTGGTACTTTTCTAATTTAGTGAAGGATGTCAGAAGAAAGAAATAGATTTATGCAGTCAACCTGCTATGCGTATCTGGAAGTGTGCCCTCTTTTATTATATATATATTTATTTATTTTTTGAGTTGGAGTCTCACTCTGTCACCCAGACTGAAGAGGAGTGGCATGCTCTGGGCCACTGCAGCCTCGACCTGCTCGGCTCAGTCGATCCTTCCACCTCATCCTTCTAAGTAGCTGGAACTACAGGCATGCGCCCCCATGCCCAGCTAATTTTTTGATTAATTGTAGAGACGAGATCTCACCAAGTTGCCCAGGCTGGTCGCGAACCTGTGGGCTCTGGCAATCTTCTCACCATAGCCTCCCAGAGTGCTGGGATTATAGGCATGAGGCACCACACCCAGCCTATGGCAAGGCTTTTAATTACAGATGTAATAGATATATAGTAGAGCATTTCAGAATTTCTTTATCTTCTTGAGTTCATTTTGATAGTTTGTGTCTTTCAAGAAATATATCTATTTTTGCTAAGTTGATGAAATTATTGGCCTAAAATTATTCATAATATTGCTTTATTATTCCTTTACATACTGTAGGGTTTGTAGTGATAATCACTGTTTCATTTCTAATAGTGGTAATTTATGCCTTTTTTTCTTGAACAGTATATCTAGGAGTTTATTGATTTTATTAATTTTTAATTCCCCAGGTGAGTTTTTAGTTTTGCATTTAGTTGTTTTTGGCCTTTATGTTTTCTATTTCACTAAATTTTTTTTCACTTACCTTTATTGTTTCCTTTCTTCTACTTGGGATTTAATTTGCTCTTGTGTTATAACTCTTTTTTAACATTTAGTTGGAGTCTCACTCTGTCACCTAGACCGGAGTGCGGTGGCACACTCAAGGCCATGGCAGCCTCAATCTGCTGGGCTCAGGTCATCCTTCTACCTCAGCCTTCCAGGTAGCTGGAACTACAGGCGTGTGCTACCACTTTTGGCTAATTTTTTGATTTATTATAGTGACGAGGTCTTGCCAAATTCCCCAGACTGGTCTTGAACTCCTAGGCTCAGGTAATCCTCTCGCCTCTGCCTCCGAAAGTGCTGGGATTACAGGCGTGAGCCATTGTGCCCAGTCAGAACTTTCTATTTTCTATAAGCACTTAAAACCATAGACTTTCCTTTAAGCACTGCTTAACTGCATCTCGCAAATTTTGATATGTTTTTATTTTTATTTGGCTAAAAGCAGTTTCTAATTTATCTTGTGATTTCTTATTTGACCTATGAGTTATATACAAGTGTGTTTATTTAATTCCAAATATTTGGAAATTTTCAGAACGTCTTCTTAATTTCTGGTTTGATTCTGTTGTGGTCAGAGAATATCCTCTGTATTATTTGAGTCCTTTTATATATATGAAGACTTACTTTATAGCCTAGCATATGATCTATTTTGGTAAATGTTTCACATGCTTTCAAAAAGAAACATTATGGCCAAGCGTGGTGGCTCATGCCTGAAATCCCAGCACTTTGGGAGGCTGAGGTGAGAGGATTCCCTGAGCCCATGGATTCAAGACTAGCCTGGGCAACTTGGTGAGATCTCATCTCTACAATAAATTAAAAAATTAGCTGGGAGTGGTGGCACGCACCTGTAGTCCCCGCTACTTGGAAGGCTGAGGCAGAAGGATCACCTGAGGCCAGTAGGTGGAGGCTGTGTGTGCCACTGTACTCCAGCCTGGGTGACAGGTGAGACTCCAACTTAAAAAAAGAAAGTAGCCAGGCTCAGTGGCTCAGCCTGTAGTCCCGCGCCTTGGGAGGCTGCTGTGAGTGGATTGTCTGAGCCCGCGGGTTCGAGACCCGCCTGGGCGACATGGCGAGACCTCATCTCTATAATAAATCAAAAAATTAGCCGGGCGTGGTAGCGTGCACCTGTGGCTCCGGCTACTTGGAAGGCTGAAGCATAAGGATCGCCGGAGCCCAGCAGGTCGAGGCTGTGGTGGCTGGGAGCGGCCACTGTACTCCAGTCTGAGCAACAGAGTGAGACTCCAACTCAAAAAAAAAAAAAGAAAGTCTATTCTGATGTTGTGTGAAGTGTACTATAAATGTCAGTAATGTTTTATTGGTTGATAGTGTTCCATTGTATATACTTACGAATTTTCTTACTAAAAGAGTGTTTATATCTCCAGCGCTAATTGTGTCGTTGTTCTTTTAATTGTCAGTTTTTTCCTTGTGTATTTTATTTTTTTTCTTTTCTTTTCTTTTTTTTTGAGTTGGAGTCTCACTGGCCACTGCAGCCTCAGCCTGCTGGGCTTTGGCGATCCTTCCGCCTCAGCCTTCCAAGTAGCTGGAACTACAGGCGCGTGCTACCACGCCCGGCTCATTTTTGATTTATTGTAGAGATGAGGTCTCACCAAGTTGCCCAGGTGGGTCTCAAACCCGCGGGCTCAAGCAGTCCACTCACCTCAGCCTCCCAAAGGTGCGGGATTACAGGCTGAGCCACCAAGCCCGGCTTCCTTGTGTATTTTAAACTGTACTATTGGATACATACACATTTAGGAATATTATATTCTCTTGATAAATAACCCATTTATCATTATTTGCTATCTCTTTTTAACCCTATTCATATTTCTTATTTTGTAGTCTGCTTTGATATTAATAAAGGCATTCTAGCATTCTTTTGGCAAGTGTTTGCACACTTTAAAAAAATCCTTTTAATTTTAACCTATTCATTTCTTTAAAATAGATATCTTGTAGAGAGCATATAGTTGCTAATTGGGTCTTACTTTTTTTTTTCCAATCATTTCTCCCCCCGCAAGTAGCTGGGACTGCAGACATGTGCCACTATGCCAGGCTAATTTTTTTATTTTTTATTTTTTTGTAGAAACGAGTTCTCACTATGTTGCCCAGGCTGGTCTTGAACTCTTGGGCTCAAGCAATTCTCCTGCCTTGGCCTCCCAAAATGCTGGGATTACAGGTGTGAGCTGCCTCACCTGGCCACATCTCAGACTTTTAATTGAAGTGTTAATCCATTTACATTTAATGTATATCCAGTATGTTTGGATTTAAATCTGCCATTTTGTTAATCATTTTCTATTTATTCTTTGTTTCTTTTTTCATCTTTTTCTAGCTCTTCTTATTTTTGAGTATTCCATTTTATCTCCATGCTTGACTTAACTATCTATACCTCTTTGTTGTATTTTTACTGGTTGTTCTAGGGTAGTAATTCTCAAAGTTTTTTGGTCTCAGGACCCAGTTACACTTTTAAAAGTTATTTACACTCTTTAAAATGATTGAGGGGCCAGGCACAGCGATGCATGCCTGTAATCCCAGCACTTTGGGAGGCGGAGACGAGAGCACTGTCTGAGCCCACGAGTTCGAGACCACCCTGGGCAACTTGGCGAGACCACATCCCTACAATAAATACAAAAATCAGCTAGGCGTGGTGGCACATGTCTGTAGTTCTAGCTATTTGGAAGGCTGAGGCGGAAGGATCACCTGAGCCCAACAGGTTGAGGCTGCGGTGGCCATGAGCGTGCCACTGCAATCCAGGCTAGGTGACAGAGCAAAACTGACTCAAAATATTAATAATAAACATAAATAAATTTATTGAGGACCTCAAAGTACTTTTGTTTGTGTGGGTTATATCTGTCTCTATTCAACTGTATTAAAAGTTAGAACTAATGACTTATTAACTTGTTTATTAATACATTTAAAAATTACACATGTTAATATAAATAATATATTTTAGCCGGGCACGATGACTCACACCTAAAATCCCAGCACTTTGAGAGGCTGAGGTGAGAGAATTGCCTGAGCCTATGAGTTCAAGACCAGCCTGGGCAACCAAGCCCAGTGGATGCTGAGAGACAACTGTATTATTAACCTTTCAATATATTATTTATATTTTAGATAGTTAATTATCCTTTAAAGACTTTTTTTTTTTGAGTTGAACTCTTACTTTATCACCCAGGCTATAGTGCAGTGGCACGCCCACAACCACCCCAGCATTGACCTGCTGGGCTCAGGAAGTTTTTCTGCCTCAGCCTTCCAAGTAGACAGAACTACAGGCACGCGCTACCTAAAGACATTTTTTAAATAAGAAAAACTAGGCAAGTGCAGTGGCTCACTCCTGTAATCCCATCACTTTGGGAATCAGAGGTGAGAGTACTGCTTGAGCCCAGGGCTTTGCAACCAGCCTGACCGGGTGTGGTGGCAGGTACCTGTAGTTCTAGCTACTTGGAAGGCTGTGGCAGAAGGATCACCTGAACCCAGTAAGTTTCAGGCTGTGGTAGCCATTAGCGTGCCATTGCACTCCAGCCTGGGCAACAGAGTGAGACTCCAACCCTAAATAAATCAATTAAAAAAATTATCTTTTATATTTATGTACATATTTACCATTTATTCATTTGATTAATTCCCCCCCCCAGGTGCATGCTATAAGTGCTGTGTCTCTCACAGTTTTGATTCATTTTTATTGATCCAAGTTTCCACCTGGTATTATTTTCCTTTTTCCTGATGTACTTCTTTTTAATGTTTTCTGGCAATGTAGGTCTGTTGGTAATGGTCTCTCTGTTTTTATTTTTTTAGAAAGTGTTTATTTTGCCTTCATTTCACAAAGCTTTTTATTTTGAAAAATTACAGACTCTTAAGAAGTTTCAGAGTTCACCTCAGTTGTTTCCCTTCCCTCAGAGGTCACAGTTCTGTGTAGTCTGAAAGCAGTTATTTCATATATTTTGCTCAGTTTCCAGTTGCTTACAATGGGAGATTAAGTCCCTCATTCATCTTGGCTAGAGAATCTCTGCTTTGACTTTTGTTGGAGGTCTTAAACAACAATGATTATGTAAATTCTGATTGTGCATTTGCCAGGACTGTTGAGGACATTCATATATCACTTGATATCCCCTGTGTCACTTCAGAAGTGTTATAATTCCTATTTCTTTTACTTTTTGCCTTGCCTGCAAGGAAAATTCATCAAGATTTCCTTGCAGATCATCACAGTTTTGTTGACCTAGAGGTGGCACATTTGCATTCTTCCTTTATTTTTTTGGAATAGAGACATTACGATTGCCTTAAAGTAACTGAGATTAAGGATTACAGAAAAAGATGAAGATTAGATTAGACTCTCAACAACATAGCCAGGGTTTATAGTGAAAATTATTAGCTGTAGAGCCAGATCCCATGCCCCCCTCAGAAGTTGTTCCCTATTGTGGAATTCCCTCATCTTACCTATCTTTGTCACCAGTGTTTCTGCCTCTCTCTGTTAGCTATCTCAAGTGACTGTTTTCTCCTAGAGCCCTGCCTTTGTACTGTTCGCTCTCTTGCTCTCATTATTCAAGTTCACATTAGCATTCCAAAGGAGAGTATCTGATTAATTTACTTAATGACTTGTTGGTGCCAGGCCATCTTCTAGGTCATTAGGTCATTAGCCATCTGAGATGCTCTTTATTCTTTGTTCATGTCACACTTGATTGTGTAGAGTCACATGGATAGTATAAAGAATAGTGACCTATAGAATTGGCATAATAGGCACTCAGCATTATCCATTCTCCCCGTCATGGTGAACAGTTGATTTACTTTTAACTTAATTAAGGACAGTTATTAAACAGAATTTTTCCTCAAACCATTCAGCTTCACGTTTATAAATTAAGATTTAGATGAGTTTTTTAATCTAATTCCTGAAATCCTGGGGGTTTTTTTCCCCTCCTAATTTCACTGTTAGATGATGAATACCATTCTTAGTCACAAAGGACAGTCTTTACCACCTTTTAGCCACAACTTAAAATAAACCCATAATACTGATTTGTTGGTTCAAGAAACTCCATCTGTTAGAAACTCTGAAGAGGAGAAAATTCAGATGTTTTCATTCTTGTTAGAATCTCTAAATTTGGAAAAGAAGTTGAAGCTAAGAGCTAAAATGATTTTCTTGGATTATTAGCCTTACTTTGGTTTTCTCATTTATTAGATATTAGATGACTGTCTTTTATAAGCTTCAGTTTACTCATGAATAAAATGGAGATTGGGGTATTTGCTACCTATGATTTTTAGAATGAAATGATAGGATATGTGCAAAGCATTTAGCAACGTTCCAGTCACATAATAAGGGCTTAATAAATGTTAACTCCCATTCTCTAGATCATTGAGTCTTATTAATAATAAGGGTTACCATAGTTCAACTGTAAGTTCTTAATGCTCATGAAAACTAACATTTTTTGAGTATGAGCTGAGATCATATAATTATCAATCCCTTGTTTACTCATGCTAGGTACCAACTGGGTATAGAAGAGACATATTGCTTTTTTTTTTTTGAGACAGGGTTTTGCTCTGTCACCCAGGCTAGAGTGCAGCCTTGCAGTCACAGTAGCTTACTGCAGCCTTAAACTCCTGGGCTCAAGAAGTCTTCCTGCCTCAACCTTCCTAGAAGCTGGGTACAGGCATGTACCACCATTCTCAGCTAATTTTTTATTTTTTGTAGAGTTGGGGTCTTGTTATGTTGTCCAGGTTGGTTTCGAACTCCTGGCCTCAAGCAGTCTTCTCTCCTCAGCCTCCCAAAGTGCTGGGATTACAGGTGTGAGCCACTGTACTTGGCTGATTGTTGCTTTCTAACCTCAACTATGAAATGTTGGTTCCAGAATTTTTTTTATTTTGAGTCAGAGTCTTACTCTGTTGCCTAGGCTGGAGTGCAGTGGCATGCTCAGTCACCGCTGCCTTGACCTGCTAGGCTCAGGCAATCCTTCCGTTTCAGCCTTCTAAGTAGCAGGAGCTGCAGGCACGCGCCACCATGCTTAGCTTATTTTTTGATTTATTGTAGAGACAAGGTCTCACCAAGTTGTCCAGGTTGGTCTTGAACCCCTGAGCTCAGGCAATCCTCTCACCTCGGCCTCCCAAGTGCTGGGATAGGCATGAACCACTACTCCCGGCCCCCAGAAAAATTTTTAAGGAAACTCAGCCCTTTATATTGTTGACCCTGTCACTAGCTATGTGATCTTGGACAGATTATTTAAGTTTTCTTTGCCTCAATTTTATTAGTTTTTTATAGCTTTGTAAAATGGGAAAAATATCTTACAGGATTGTTATAAAGAATAAATGAGTTGATACGTGAAAAGTGCATAGGTGGACAGTGCCTGATATATGTTAAATGCTGGATAAATTGCTTGTTATATTTTGACTCCTAGCAGTTGAGTATTTGAATATTAGGCTCCTTAAACCTAATTGACTACTTTTTCTTCTCTTCATTTGAAGTAAATAGGTATGTTTGTAGGAGGTTTATAGTATATCTTCAGTTTCCATTGCCAGAGCACTTTTGTAAAATGCAGGTAATAAGAGATGAGTGAGGCCGGGCTTGGTGGCTCAGCCTGTATCCCCGCACTTCGGGAGACTGAGGCAAGTGGATTGCCTGAGTCCAAGGGTTCGAGACCTGCCCGGGCAACTTGGCGAGAACTTGTCTCTACAATAAATCAAAAATTAGCTAGGCATAGTAGCGCATGCCTGTAGTTCTGGCTACTTGGAAGGTGAAAAAATTGCTGGAGCCCAGCAGGTCGAGACCGCGGTGGCCAGGAGTGTGCGACTGCATTCTAGTCTGGGCAACAGAGTGACACTCCAACTCAAAATAAAAAATAAAAAATAGATGTGTGAGCTGAAGGACATGGTCTATAGATAATCTTGTGGCTCTCCCCCCCCCCTTTTTTTTTAAGTCAGGGTCTCACTCTGTTGCCCAGACTGTAGTGCAGTGGTAGGATCATGGCTTATCACAGCCTCAGCAATCACCTGGACTCAAGCAATCTTCCAACCTCAGTTTTCCAAGTAGCTGGGACTACAGGTATGTACCACAGTGCTCAGCTAATTTTTTGAATTTTTATAGAGACAAGGTCTCTATGTTGCCTAGGGTGGAAAAACACATCGTGACAATTTTACAAAGCAGTATCTTCTCCACCCCACTTCCACTGAAATATCCTTTTGGGCGGGGGGCAAAAGTAATGGAGTGTTAGCAATGTGAAAGTAGGGTATTGGAATTTTATTATATTTTTTATTATTATTATTTTTATTAATCAGTATTTTTTATTATGGTTTTGTGGGGTACAGTTAAGGGTTAGGTGTACAATTACGTTTCATTCAGGCACCCTGTTGATAATAGGTGTTTTCCCATCCCCCAACAGATATTTGCTACTGTTAATCCCATCCCCCTCCCCCCCATAGTTTCCCAGTACCGTCAGTCATTTTCTTATAGTATTGGGTATTGGAATTTTAATTGAGATCTGTGATTTTAGCTTAACAAATCCAGTAGACAAGGAATTTTCTAATCAAGAGCTACTTAAAGGGGAAACTTACTTTTTTGAGTTGGAGTCTCACTGTGTTGCCCAGGCTGGAGTGCAATGGCATGCTCATGGCCACCCGCAGCCTTGACCTGCTGGGTTCAGGGGATCCTTCCACCTCAGCCGTCCAAGTAGCTGGAACTACAGGTGTGTGCCACCATACCCGTCTGATTTTTTTTTTTTTTTTGCGTTGGAGTCTCACTCTGTTGCCCAGACTGGAGTGCAGTGGCACCCTCCCTTGACCTGCTGGGATCCAGTGGTCCTTCTGCCTCAGCCTTTCAAGTAGCTGGAACTACAGGTGTGTGCTACCACGCCTGGCTAATTTTTTATTTATTGTAGAGATGAGGTCTTGCCAAGTTCCCCGGGTGGGTCTCGAACCTGCGGGCTGAGACGATCCACTTGCCTCGGCCTCTCAAAGTGCTGGGATTACAGGCTGAGCCACTTAGTCCGGCTTACTTTTTGATTTATTGTAGAGATGAGGTCTTGCTGAGTTGTTCAAGCTAGTCTCGAACCCATGGACTTAGGTAATTCTCTCACCTCGTCTCCCAAAGTGCTGGGATTACAGGTGTGAGTGACCACACCCAGCTGGAATCTTATTTCTGATTTGTATTTCTTTCTCAAGGAATGAGAGTACTGTGTTTTCTTTCCATACTAATGAGATTGAACATTTTCATTGTGTTTATTAATCATTTATATTATTTCTGTGAGTTGTCTATTTATATCCTTGACCTTTGTTTTTTTGTGAAGAGACTTATCTTTGTAGAAAAAAAGATATTAACTTGGCTGGGCATGGTGGCTCACACCTGTAATCCCAGCTCTTTGGAAGACAGAGATGAGAGGATTGCCTGAGCCCAAGGGTTTGAGACCAGCCTGGGTAACCTTATGAGACTTCATCTCTACAGTAAATCAAAAAACTAGCCTGGTGTGGTGGTGTGCGCCTGTAGTTCTAGTCACATGGAAGGCTGAAGTGGAAGGATTGCTTGAGCCCAGCAGGTTGAGGCTGCGGTGGCCGTGAACATGCCACTGCACTCCAGCCTGGGCAATACAGTGAGACTCCTACTCAAAAAAATGAAAAGAAAAGAAAAAGGATATTAATTTTTGCTTAGTATGTTTCAAATATATTTTTCATTTTGTCAATTATGTTTTGCCCATGGTTGTACTTTTTAATTTTTACCATAATAGAACTGTTAAATTTAATCTAATAAGTCTTTACATTTTTCTTTTTTCTTTTTTTTTTTTTTTTGAGTTGAAGTCCCACTCTGTCGCCTAGACTGGAGTGCAGTGGCTGCTCCCGGCCACTGCAGCCTCGACCTGCTGGGCTCTGGTGATCCTTCCGCCTCAGCCTTCCGAGTAGCCAGAATTACAGGCGCGCACTCCCATGCCCGGCTGATTTTTTGATTTATTGTAGAGATGAGGTTTTGCCAAGTTGCCCAGGCGGGTCTTGAACCCGCAGGCCCAGGCAATTCACTCACCTCGGCCTCCCAAAGCGTGGGATTACAGGCTGAGCCACTGAGCCCGGTCTACATTTTTTATGAAATGTATTATGGTGAGAAAAAAATTTCTAGGTGCTATAAAACATGTCATAGTTTATGTGTAGATTTACCTAATGAACGTTTTTCCTTACAAATAGAAGGTGATTGTCACAGGATTTGCTGCATCTTTGCAAGCTAACATAGGCCTGAGGCTATAACACCATAAGAATAGTTACTGCTCACTCTGTACACCTGCTGTGTGCCAGGCAATGTGCTACTTTTATGTACAATATTCATAATGCTCAACTTCAGGCTAAATAGTAGTATTGTTTACTTTTCATAGACAAATAGTGAGGCTCAAAGAAGTGAAATTATTTGCTCAGGATCACTAGTCACTGGATTAGAATTTTAACTCAAATCTGACTAACTCCAAAGTATATAGTATACTCTTTCTACAAAGCTTTGCTTCTTGAGACTTCAAATAAATTAAATTGGTCCTAAAAAGTTATGTTATCTTTTTGTTTTTTTTGAGTCTGAGTCTCACTTTGTTCCCAAGCTGGAGTGCAGTGGCACACTTACGGCCACGGCAGCTTCAACCTACTGTGCTCAGGCGATCTTCCCACCTTACCCTTCCAAGTAACTGGAACCACAGGCGTATGCCTCCATGCCCATCTGGAACTACAGGCATGAGCCACTGTGCCCAGCAAGTTATTTTGCATTTACTAGAACTTGAACACATGGTTTATAGCCTAGTTAGACTACTCTTGGTTCCTGAAAGCCTAGTAGATAAGGTAATTAGAAACATGTAAATGAGCTGAAAGAAAGGTCTCCACTGTCTAGGTTAGTGGTTTTCAGAGTGGTTCTCAGACCAACAGCATCAGCATAACTTGGGAATTTGTTAGAAATGCACAGTCTCAGGCCCAACCAGACCTACATAATCAGAAATTCTTGGGTCCAGGGCTGGCAATCTATTTTATAATACCTCCAGCTACCAGGTGCGGTGACTCAAGCCTGTAATCCCAGTACTTTGGGAGGCCGAGGTGAGAGGATTGCCTGAGACTAGGGGTTTGAGACTAGCCTGGGCAACTTGGTGAGACCTCATCTCTACAATGAATAAACAAATTAGCTGGGCATGGTGGTATGCGCCTATAGTTCCAGCTTCTTGGAAGGCTGAAGCGGAAGGATCTGAGCCCAGCAAGTCGAGGCTGCGGTGGCCGCAAGTGTGCCACTACACTCCGGCTTGGGTGACAGAGTAAGACTCCGACTCAAAACAAAAAAACAGAAACCTCCAGCTGATTATGATGCATGTTAAAATCTGAGAACCAAGCCGGGCTCGGTGGCTCAGCCTGTAATCCCGTGCCTTTGGGAGGCTGAG
>NW_007251268.1:223579-237052 GCF_000164805.1 Carlito syrichta
TCCCTGGGCAGTGAGACCTCATCTCTACAATAAATCAAAAAATCAGCCGGGCATGGTAGCGCATGCCTGTAATTCTGGCTACTCGGAAGGCTGAGGCGGAAGGATCGCCGGAGCCCAGCAGGTCGAGGCTGCGGTGGCCGGGAGCGGCCACTGCACTCCAGTCTGGGCGACAGAGTGAGACTCCAACTCAAAAAAAAAAAAAAAAAATCTGAGAACCACTGGTCTAGGAAAATTATGCCCTAACTAGTGTTTTATTTCTGCGTCTTTTGGGTTTCAGTCTAAGTATTGGCCCTTAAATGCAAAGTTAGCATTATTGCATAGTGGCAAGAGCATGGTCACACAGAAGCTAGTTGAACCCTGGGTTATTAAGCATGTAACACAAGTTCACTTCCCAGCCAGTTTCCCATCTCTGAAATGATGTTAACAACATCTATCTCTATATAAGATTTTTTTTTAGAATTAAATAAAATAACATGTAAAATGCCTAGTACATTGCCAGGCTCTCAGGTGTTTGAGAAATTGCCTCTAGCAGTTTTTCTTGTTAACAAGAAACGCCCATTTCCATCTGTTCTAAACTCTTTTTAATGTATTTGCTTTCATTTGTCTCTGGGCCTTTGTATTGACTATTTCTCTTGGACAGCCAACTTCCTATCCTTCCTTACCTCACTAATTTTATAAATCCTTTAGATTCCTGCTAATCTCTATAGCAGTCTGTATTTTTCCTGTCACTGAACTTATCACACCATTTTGGAATCATCTGTCTCCTCAATATCTTGTTCACTGCCATATTCCTAGGGACTGGTAAACTTTCCCACACATTGTAGGAGGTAATAAATGTTGAATGAATGAATGGTGGCTGCCATTATTGCTTCACTATCATCCAAGGGCAAGCTCCCCACTCTGGTTTGCAGTTGTGTTTTGTTTTTTTTTTTTTTTTTTTACTAACTGCTTGTGATAATCATAAGTGGATGTTACTGTGACAAATGCCTGTTTTCTCTTTCCCTGAAAGCACTACTTTGACCTTGGCTGACATAGTAGTTCATGCAGCTGCTTCCTAACCAATGATCCCTCTGTATCACAGGTACCTTGACAGAGCTATATGCCTTGATGGATCAAGTTCATCATATGCAGAACTCAAAATGGCAGCATCCTTCAGACCTTACCACGCGGTGAGTGGGTGATTAGAAGAAAGAGGAAAAGGGTAGAATTTGGCTGTAAGAATAATGTGGTGGGAACTTGGTGTTGGAATTGAGAAGTGGGGAAGAAAGTAATGTAGTATAATGGAATAAAAACTGGACTGAAATTCAGGAAATGGCCAGGCTCAGTAGCTCAACCTGTAATCTCAGCACTTTGGGAGGCCAAGGCAAGTGGATTACCTGAGCCTGCGGGTTCGAGACCAGCCCAGGCAACTTGATGAGACCTTGTCTCTACAATAAATCAAAAACTAGCTGGGCGTGGTAGCGTGCACTTTTAATTATGGCTACTTGGAAGGCTAAAGTGGAAGGATCACCAGAGCCCAGCTGGTTGAAACTCAGGTGGTCATGAGCATGCCACAGCACTCCAGCTTGGGCAACAGATTGAGAGTCCAACTGAAAAAAAAAAAAAGAAAGAAATTCAGGAAACCTGGGCTCTAATACTAGCTTTGAAATTTTTTTTTGAGTTGGAGTCTCACTCTGTCACCCAGGCTGGAGTGCAGTGGTACGATCACAGCTACCATAGCCTCAACCTGCTGGGCTCAGGCAGTTCTTTTGTCTCAGCCTTCCACTTGGAAGGCTGGAACTAACTACAGGTATGTGCCATCATACCCTGCAAATTTTTTAATTTATTGTAGAAGTGAAGTCTCTCCAAGTTACCTAAACTGGTCTTGAACCCCTGGGCTCAGGCAATCCTCTTGCCTTCACTTCCCAAAGTGCTGGTATTACAGGCATGAGCCACTGCACTCAGCTAGCTTTGTAATTTTTTTTTTTTTTTGAGTTGGAGTCTCACTCTGTCACCCAGACTGGAGTGCAGTAGCCGCTCGCGGCCACTGCAGCCTCAACCTGCTGGACTCCGGCGATCCTTCCAACTGTCTTCCAAGTAGCTGAAACTACAGCCGTGCGTTACCACACCCGGCAAATTTTTTTGATTTATTGTAGAGATGAGGTCTCACCAAGTTGCCCATGTGGGTCTCGAACCCATGGGCTTAGGCAATCCACTCACCTCAGCCTCCCAAAGCGTGGGATTATAGGCTGAGCCACCAAGCCGACTGCTTTGTAATTTTTAATCAGCTTTATGGTTTTGACCAAGTCACTCCAACCATGTTCTCTGGTTCTCACATCAGTAAAATAAAGATGTTGGATTACTTGTGTTTAAAGAGACTTTCTAATGCTGAAAGCTTTGTATTCTTTAATTTTTATGAATCAAATTTAATAGAATAAGCTTCTAGATTCTTGATGCAGTGTGGCTAATACAAATTTATTCAATTACTTTGATTCAGTAATTCAGAAACCATGGAATCATTCTTTACTTCTTTCTCTCTTACCCCATCAGCAAATCCTACATATACAGTTGTCCTCAGTATTTATGCAAGATTGGTTCCAGGACCCTTGGGGGATACCAAAATCCACAGATACTCAAGCCCTTTATATGCTGTTGTTTTTGCATTTAACTTATGTACATCCTTCTGTATATTTTAAATCGTCCCTAGATTACTTGATAACTAATATAATATAAATACTATGTATATAGTTGTTATACTGTATTTTTTTTTTTTTTTTGAGTTCCCGGCTACTGCAGCCTCAACCTGCTGGGCTCTGGCGATCCTTCAGTTTCAGCCTTCCAAGTAGCTGGAACTACAGGTGTGCGCTACCACGCCTGGCTAATTTTTGATTTATTGTAGAGATGAGGTCTCGCTAAGTTGCCCGGGTGGGTCTCGAACCCGTGGGCTCAGGCAATCCACTCACCTCAGCCTCCCAAAGTGCTGGGATTACAGGCTGAGCCACCGGGCCCGGCTTATGCTGTATTTTTTTGTTTCATTTTTTGTTTTATATACTGTACTATTTAGAGAATAATGACAAGAAAAAAATCTGTACATATTATTACTGATAATGTTCAGTATAGATGAAACCTTTCTTTTTTTTTTCCCCTCTAATATTTTCAATCTTTGGTTGGTTGAATCCATGGATGGGAACCCACAGATGTGAAGGACTGACTATATTCACAACCAGAGCATTTCACATCAATTGTTGCAAGTCTCTTAAATGTTCTCCTTGCTTCTGCCCTTGCCTGTCAACTGCTCACAACTCAGCAGCCAAAAAGATTTTTTAAAGCATAATTCAGACTTGCTCAGTATTTTCCAGTGGCTTCCATCTCACATCTCATCCTCATAATCGCCTATAAAGGCCTATATGCTTTGGCCTAGGTTCACCAACCTCATCTCCTACTGCTCTTCCTCTTGCTTACTCTGTTCTTGTTTTAAACATGTCAGCCATGCTCCCCTTCAGGGCTTCTACAGTCATGTTTCCTCCATAGTTGCCAAAAATCATAGCACTTCTAAGAAGGAAAGTGTGTAGTATAATTGTTATTAGATAAATTCAGAAGTCATATGTCAATTCAAATCCAGGCTCTTTTACTTTACTGTATGACCTTGGGAAAGTTACTTAACCTAGGCTGTTTCCTTACCTGTGCAAGGAGTTAATGAGAGTACTTTCTTTTTTTTTTTTGAGTTGGAGTCTCACTCTGTCGCCCAGACTGGAGTACAGTGGCCACTCCCGGCCACTGCAGCCTTGACCTGCTGGGCTCCGGCGATCCTTCCGCCTCAGCCTTCCGAGTAGCCGGAATTACAGGCACGCGCTACCACGCCTAGCTGATTTTTTCATTTATTGTAGAGGTCTTGCCAAGTTGCCCAGGCGAGTCTTGAACCTGTGGGCTCAGGCAATCCACTCACCTCAGCCTCCCAAAGCGCGGGATTACAGGCTGTGCCACTGAGCTCGGCCTGTACTTTCCTAGTAGGAGTGTCACTAGCATTAAGTGAGATGAAGTGTTGAAAGAATTCAGCGATTACTTACATTTAGGGATAAATAAATATCAGGTACTATTGTAATTATTGTCAACCCTGGCTATTCCTCATAGCCAGCTGTGGAAATATCTAAAAATACAGATGTCAAAGCCCTGATTCCAGGGATTCTAAGTAATTAAATCTCAGAAGAGGGAGGAACCAAGAATTCATATCTTTGAAAAGCTTCCCAGATTGATATTATAAGCAGTTTTGGAGTTGAAAATGGAATCAAATAATCTCATGGTCTTTATGAGAACCCCAGCCAAGCATATGACTAAAGGAGTCTCAAGAAACTTTACTTTGCATCTGTGTTATTAGTTTTTCAGACTGTAAACTTGCAGTGTGATATTCACATGATGACTTACTTTCTCTGGAAATTTTATTCTAATTTTAACTGTTGTGTCCTGTGCAACCTTGAGCTGTGTCAGAAGACAATGAGGTCCTGTCGGAGGCACAAGTCTGATGCAAACAATGAAACGAAAAACCTGCTCTAAATTCTGGAGGGAGAAATTTTTTTTTTTACATTATTCAACATTAGTTTTCCTTAGAACACTGTGTATATAACACAAGACCTGTGTGGGAATTTAGGAGGCTTTGCAAGTTGGAAGGAAATAACACTTATGATGTGACTTCCATATACATAAAATAACATAAAACTTCTAAAATTGTGAGAGTCGAAATATAAAATTAATATCCAGTTTCCAAAAGTAAAAATAGTCTTAAAATAGTGGTGGTGGCCTTATTTGTGTACAAATAGCTATTCCAGCTGAAACGTCCTTCCTGTTTTTACTCTCCTCTCTTGATAGAAACTACGCCCGCCGACAGAATCCTCTGCAAAGATACAGTC
Source organism: Carlito syrichta (assembly GCF_000164805.1). NCBI lineage: Eukaryota > Metazoa > Chordata > Mammalia > Primates > Tarsiidae > Carlito > Carlito syrichta. Next base: position 228,463 of record NW_007251268.1, read on the forward strand.
TGACTCAGTGGGTTGACAGGAATATGCGAAGCCACCATCGGTTCCAGCGTCTCCCAGACTTCTAGTGCATTTGTCTCATCTCATCAGCAATGACAGTCCCTATCCAGGGTCCTGCTCAGAGCAGCATCTCATTTTCTTCTGCTGTTTTGTGCTTTATAGATTTTGAATTTTACTTTTTCACAAGATTTTTATTTTAAAAACTTGTTATCTTTTGGAAATGCCCATTGCTGACTTGAATTTTTTTGTATGAGGTCCCCCTTGATTTTGTGTGTATGTGTCTATGTGTGTTTAAGCAGTGTTAAGTTGATACTGTTTTTTTGTTTTTTATTTAAATTGAAGGTAGCTGCCTCCTGAAAGCCAGCATTAAGCCAAAATACCCAGGCTCAAGCAAAATACACCTTTTTGCAGAGGGGTGAGGTCTATTTCTGGTGCCCAAAAGAAGTCATCTTTTAATCTCCAATAAGGAGGAAATTGTTTATCAGGCTATGAGCCAGTGTTAATTATTATTATTGATGATGTGAATGAATATGTCACTTTTAACAACTCCTTTTACTTTTTTATTTGAATCTCTGAATACATGTCAATATTTTAAAGTTGGTAATCCAGGTCATTAGAAATAGGGTGAAATAGGAGAAAAACACTGTTGAAAGGACAAATTAAAATAGTAAATCCTCTCCTCTCCTTTCTGTACCTACTAGCTGCCTTTATTATTTTTAGGCTTTTTTCATTCTTCGTTAGACTTATTTTGCACAATAGTATTTGCAAGCCTTAGACATCTTAACTCTGACCGAAAACTTATGACTAACGGCTGTTGAATACCTTGTGGTCTTGTGACTGGTTGTCTCCTCTGTTCTTCAAGGTTTTTCCTTTTTCTTTTTTCCCCAGTGACTACTTTGCTCCTTAGGGTTCTACTGGCAGTATTTCTATATTGTGTTAGACACAGATATGCCTCTTCAGGATGGCCTCCCTGCCATCTTTATTGAAGAGTTGCCCACTCAGAGTCTTGACTCTAGAACAGGGCGGTGCCATTGTGGTGTTAATTGGTCTTCAGTTTCATCTGCTGAACCCCACCTTTAAGTATGAGTTGACATTTGCAAGTATCAAGTATGGGTGTTAGCCAGGGAGCTTCCATCCTGTGGGAAAGACTTTGGAGAGGCACTCTTTTGCCTCCATTATTAGTTAACAAGATGTGCCTTTAGACCCTGGTTTTTACCATCTCTCTTGGTCAAGGGCCTGATGCATAGTTTCACATAGCTGCTAGAGTGGGTCTAATATAGCTGTTACTAATCCTATACACAAAAGCATTACCTGATCTTAAGGTCTGGTATTCTAACCAAGGTTGACAGACTGTGCATCTGTCTTAATGGATGTCTTAGGAGTTTATTATTCTCTCTTTACAGATAGCTAGACATTTTGGGAAGTTTTGAAGTCTGGCATTTGTGCTTTTCATTCTCTGTGAAGGTTGTTTGTAGTTGCTGTAGCCTCTGTCTGATTTTGTTGTTTCATCAATCTCATCTTTGTATGTGAGTAAAGCATCTTAAACATCCCACCCTACTTTAGAAACTGACTTGGGAAAAGCTTGGTCATTAAAGCCACCAATACATTTGGATGGATGTCCCTAAGTGTTTACTCTTTTTATTCAGTTAAGGATTCACTTTTCCTTGGACATTCAGTTTAGATTCTGGGGCCAAAATGCAAAGGAGAAATTCTGTTCAAAGGCAGTAGTCAAAATATTCTTTTAGTTGGTATAACTGGCATTTACTACATTGGTCACTTCTCCAGGCTGCACTAAATTAGCTTGGTGGAGTGTGAGACATGCCAAACATCCACCTTTGGGACCATAGTGTAGTTAAAATTAAATGTAGCTAGAATAGCTAGCATTGCAGCTGTCTAGTTCCCCACAGATAACTCAAGGAGTGAAGTGAAGGGGATAGCATTTGGCTTAAGCAAAAACCTAAGACTCATGTTTCTGCCCTCCTGGTAAAGGGGGTTAAGACTGAATGTGTAATAGGAACACTGCCTTTGCCAAATCAAATGAGTGACAGGTTAACTAGAAAATGTGACAATCACATTTCCTCGTAGCTCAAATAATTCTGTTTTTCCAAAGCTTTAGCAGCTTAATTAAATCTGTTGGACTGGGGGAGGATAGAGCTGTTCTCTAGTGGTTAACATGGTATTCTTTAAGAATAAAAAACAAAGCCAAAGAAAACGCATTATCTGGCATGTTTGCCTTAAAGATGGTAGTGGGTAAAATCTGGAGTTTTAAGCTCTTTTCAAAGCTGTATATCTCTTATATTTGGTGTCAGCCTCTAAGTCTAGTATTTCAGGTAGAATTTTTGCTGTATTTTTTTTTTTATTTGAGTAAGGGTTATGTACACTTAACTGCCTACCTAGTTTTCTTCATCCATGATGACATTCTCACCACAGGGTCTTGACAAAGCAGAGTAAAAATGTGTTGTTTACATAGCTTACTTGTAAGTGAAAAGCCTGAAATAACCTGTAGTTTCACATCTAATGCAGGGCCTGATTTACTTGCATTGTTGTCAGGATCAATTATGAAACTGAAGTTTGGTGCCTCTTCTTTATCATGTTTTTCCCTTGTAGCAGTTGTGTATAATGTCATTAAAAAGAAATAAAAGTTCTTGTCAGTGGCATATGTACTGTGGCGGTCTGTTGTGGGCTTGAAGGAAGGTTATTTGCCTTCTTCCTTTGCGTAGGTAGGTTAGTGGGGTATGGGAGGGGGGTGGCAATTAGTTGAATGTAGTATTGGGAAGACGAGGGTGCTTACTCCCTGTTCTTTTGAAGGTAAATTACAGTGCTGAAAAAGGCATTTTAGCAGTTAAGAAATGTTGAGATTGATTGGGATTTGCAGCTACATATGGTGCATGTCAGGAGCCTGACATAGGGAGAGCCTGAAATATCATTGTTCCTCTGTTTTTGCAGAGGGGAAAGATGGCTCAGCCTTGTTAGGCAGGCATTGCCTTGCATTCCTTCCCATGGCTGTGTGGTTGGCCTCCCTGTCTCTGTTTCTCCAGAGCTACCATTGATTAAGAAGAAGCCATGCTATCCCAGGGCATTCTCTCTTTGAAAGAGATGTGAGAAACCAGAATTGATGGTACAAAATTGATGGTTGTTCTTAACTTCTCCAAAAATTGCTTCTCCTAGAAACTGGGTGATGGTTGGATAAGTGTGGGTAGGTGTGGGAGACACAGTGTTCCTTAGATCCCTTTTGTGAACCTAAGCTGCTTAGACTTACCCCCAGGAGCAAGGATAAAAGGGAAGGCAATAATAGCTTGTCACCTGTATTAGCCAGTACTTTTTACAATCTCAACACATGCTGAGCAAATAAGTAGCAACATGTTTGCATAGGCCATGTGGTCTGCTGTCCTATAAGTTTTGTTTAGTTTCAATATATATTTTGTATATTGAAACTATATATATATATTGAAATATATATTGAAACCCTGCACAAGACACAATATAAGTTTGCTAAGTATTCAGCAATTTGATATTCTTGTCTCCATTTAAGGATTTTTTTTTTTTTTTTTTACTATCTCTTGAATTTTTTTCTTTTTCTTTTTTCTTTCTTTTTTTGAGTTGGAGTTTCACTCTGTCACCCAGACTGGAGTGCAGCAGCATGCTCAGGGCCACCGCATCCTTAACCTGCTGGTTTCAGGCGATCCTCCCTCCTCACTCAGCCTTTCAAGTAGCTGGAACTATAGGCACACACCACCAAGTCTGGCTGATTTTTTAATTTACTGTAGAGACGGGGTCTCGCCAAGTTGTCCAGGCTGGTCTCGAACCCCGAGCTCAGGCGAGGTACTCTTCTTAACCTATACATACCCATTTTGCTCCTATCAGGTGTAAATGATCTTTTGTTTGTTTTGTGTTAGAAAAAAGTAAGGAGGAAAAGCCCATTCTCTAAGAGGAATGGGTTCATTCTCTAGCCAACCCATTTTGAGCTTTTATAGGAAGAACTAACCCAATAACTTAAAACTAGAAAGCAGAATTCCTTGCTTCTCTTAGTGTTGCCCTGCTTTTCTAAGACAAAACAGAATTATTCCTAAGCTAATTCAAGTGTGTGCTTGCTTTGTATGCCAGAGCACCTGTCAGAAAAAAAATTTCCACTTGTCATGGGAAGTGTCAGCTGGTCAGTGGTGGAATTTCTAAATGAACAAGCTCCTGCTTTGTCATTCCTCCTCCACCTGTCCTTCCCCTGTGACAACTGGGACATGCCATAGACAGAAAATCTGGCCCTCCCCAGCACCCATTTAGATGGGGGTAGAATATAATCTTTTTGGATAACCTTTAAAACAGTCTAAGTGACAGTCCTGAAATGTATTATTAAGGAACTATTTGTATACAAAGATCTTCAACTTAGCTTCAAGCCACATTTGAGAGTTTGGGGAATATTTTGATAGGCCTAGAGCTGGGCAGGAGATGGTGGTGAGCAGCATGTCCCATTTATAGAAGCAGTTTGTTCTTGGAAGCTACTTAAAAGCAAAATCCAAGAAGTATCAAGTAGGTTTAAGAGGGTAAGAAAGTAGAAGGCTAAAACATGTGAGCTGGGCTTGGTGGCTCAGCCTGTAATCCCGCGCTTTGGGAGGCGAGGTGAGTGAATTGCCTGAGCCCGTGGGTTCGAGACCCACCTGGGCAACTTGGCGAGACCTCATCTCTACAATAAATAAAAAATTAGCTGGGCCTGGTAGCGCGTGCCTGTAGTTCCGGCTACTTGGAAGACTGAGGCAGAAGGATCGCCGGAGCCCAGCAGGTTGAGGCTACAGTGGCCAGAAGCGGCCACTACACTCCAGTCTGGTGACAGAGTGAGACTCCAACCCCCCCAAAAAAACAAAACATCATGTGAATGGATTGGTAGGTTACATATTTTTGTAAGGGGTTGAACTAGACATCTTAAAAATGGATTCTGGAGAAGGCCCATACTGAAAAGCTAGGGGTTGAGGGGACAGAAGTAGGAGAAAAGGACTCCTGCACTACAGAAACACTCATCAGTCTGTCTTCTCTCAGACCCTGGGATTTCACTTCTGCTCCTAGAAGGAATGACCCTTGACTTCTATACTAGGAAGCAAGTAGGCTGTGGGAATCTTCTATCCCATTTTTTTGACAGATAAGAAAACCAACACCTATCCTCAGAGAAGGAACTTTCCTGAGATATTAGGTGATTACAAGGCAAGATCTGCCTTTTAGTCAACATTCCCCCCAAAGGCCCTTCCACAGTTGCAGCAGTCTCTGCAGATCTATGCGAGTGGTGGGGAGAGGACACATCCCAAGTCTAGCTGTATAACATTCGACTTTGCAATTACTGTTAATTTGGGAAAAGCTCAATCACTGTCGAATTTGGGGTTTAGGAAGGTAATGAAGGGGGGACTGGAGTTTGATCTATGCCAGAAGTGTATCGTTTGCTTTTTTCCCCTCTACCCTTTACAATGTATTACAGGCAGAGATTAAGTTGAAGACAGAAAACCCACATTAGCAGAGCTTCTTGAGTCCCACTGACAGCTAATGCTATGGTATACCTAATGCTGACTTGGGGGCTTCTCCATCATTTGGTACTAGATGGGAACAGAGGGCCTAGGAAGGACCTCTCTGAGGTTTGGCTTAGAGTTCTGTATGCTCATCAGTTTCCTACTTTCCCATAAAGCCTCAAAGACCCTCTTTCCCTCTGCTTTCAGAACCTTTAGAAGAGCCAACTCTAAGCCCTGCTTACCTGACATTTTTTTCTCCAAGCTCTTGCTGGCTATGGGCACGAATGTTTGAGGTGCTCCATTTACTGTTTTTTGTTCATTGGATAATGACATCATTATTCTACCTTTCAGCATGCTGTTGAGATCATAATGGTGTTCCTTTAACAGCTCAGAACAGCACACTGTGGATACTGAACTACAGAAAGAGGCTTTTGCAGTTCCTCTTCACTTCCTTTCCCTGAGGAGAAACACAAATTGCATTCCTTTGGCCAGGGAAAGCACCTAGCCCCATCCAGAGGGGAAAACTCTTCGTGTTAAAAACTGAGTAGCAGCCTGCATACCTATCCAGTGAGGCAGCCCAAGCTTGGTTTGAGGGAGCCTTAGTAATAGGATGGTGGAGCAGCTATTTTCTTCTCCTACACGTGCACCCCCATCTGTTCGAGATTTCCCTTCCAACTCCAGCTTGGCTGGCAGGCATGTCCCTAAGAAGCTGCAGGCCAAAATGGAGAGAACTGACTCCCTCCTCCACACATCCTGACTTGCTGCCAATTGCCAGAAAAAGAGGGCAACATTTGGGCATTTACCAGAAGACAAGGATGTGCCTTTTCATTTGTCTTTTTATTTTACATTTAAAAAGTGGTTATTGCTCTAACTGGATCAGAGGTAAGGACCTCTTCCCTAAGGAGCCTTGGCCTTGCAGCCCCATTCAGCAGGGATGGAAGTCACAAGACAATGAGTGGAGCCTCATGCCCTCCCATGAGGAAGCCCTTAGTATTGCTGACATTTGCCCTTTTTCCTGTCTCTTCTCCCCGGTGCTGCCTCACTTGGGCAGAGTGGTAGCGGACCCTGCCTTGAGAGCTCTTGTAGACCGGAAGGAAGGGGCGGTCATTGAGTGATGGCTTTTGGCTCTCTGGCTTGGGGCCAATGCTCCTATCATTCAGTTCAACAAATATTTACCAAGTGCCTACTGTGTGCCAGGCTTGTGCTAGGCGCAGGCCTCCCATACCCATCCTTTGCCACCAATGGAAGATGAAGAGATCCACCTCTTCCCATGCAGGCATTTGGCAGCCATAACTCATCAGTCCTAGGGAAGAGTTTGCCTTCCCTCATCAAGCACCATTTTTTTTTTTACCAGAAAGGGGCAGTGGAGAAAGAGACCTGTTGCCTAATACCACTCAGGCTCTAGGGAAGGACATGAGGACCCTGGGTAGCTTTCACAAAACCCTGGATGACATGGCAAGATATGAAGACCCTGGAGGCCAGTGGTGACAGCCAGGGCTGCTCTGCCTGTCCGTGGTGAATGGCTCAGGCCTGCTCTCCAGTAGCTTCCATTCCAGAGTGGGTGGTTTAGTAGCTTCCAGAATGCTGGATGTGGATGTGCCTTTTCAGTTGTCCAGTCCAGCACTGCTGAGACTCCAAGAGAAGAAATGAGACCAATACCTTCCAGGTCTTCTTAAAACCCCAAACTCATGATCTTACAGTAAAAATAGGGTCAAAGAAGATAGACAATGCAGGCAACCAGCTCAGTCCTTGGGGGAATCCCTCTGCTCTCTAGAATGGAGCCCTCTTGATTTTTTCAAAAAAGACAAAACAAGTAACATCTTACACACTTGCATCACACCACAAACATGTGCTTGATGGCTAGATCCAGAAAAGGCTTGATGGCAGCAATGACCCTGCACGGCAGGCAGCCCCACAGCTTCCCTGATATTCCTCTGTCTGAAAGACACAGCTTGAGTCAGTCTTAGTGCTTGTCATCTCCCAGAGCTTTGTGCATTTTCTCAAAAAGGAAGCCACTCCAGGAGAGGCGAGGCAGAAGGCTGTGTCTCGTGTAGCTTTGCCTTTTCCAGAATGGGCCAGGCCTTTTAGTTTTGTGGCTTATTTTTATTTTTTGCAGAATTTCGGTTTGTAGTTCAGCCTTCTTCATCAGACTAGGGCAAGGAGAAGAGGGATAACTGTGCAGCTATGTGTGCCTTCTCCTCCCTGCTGCAGTTGTCCCTCTCTGTGCCCATCGACCTGCAGACCAGCAGAGAAGAAAAATGGAATCCTCCTCCCTGCAGACAGGCAGTCATGCTTCGATGATGTTCACTGAGGGCTTGTTTGGAAACTGGGAGGAAAAAATGAGAGAAGCGGCCAGGGCTAATTGAATAGACGTCTCGTAAGGTTGGAAACAGAGGACAGAAGAAGGAAGGGAGCAGGACTGCAGCCTAAAAGCCAGGTTCGTGTCTCTTGTGGGGAAAAAAAGAGTAGCCCTGTCTGGGTGTTCATCTTTCTGCCTTTTCAGACCCAGCCTTCGGCCTCACTTAGCTGAATGGCCAAAACTGGGTCCTGGGCCCATAGCTCCAGATACCCAGTCTGCCCCCAGCAGTCATCCCCTGAGCGCAGCCTCAGCCACTGACATTGTCGAGGTGCTTCTGGAGGTAGGGGTTAAGAGGCTTCAGGAAAATGCGCCAGAAAGAGGGATGCCAAGAGCGGACAGTAAGCCAGAGGGTGAAAGGAGATGGAAGAAGGAGGAGATGTAGAGAGGGCCGGATGTTTGTTGGATAATCATCGGCAGAACCACGAGATCCTCTCACATTCTCTACTGTCTTTCTTCTGAGCTGCTCAGAGCAAGCACTGAAAAGGTTTTCATATCTGTTTTACAGAAGAGGAAATGAAGGTACAGATGTAAAGTACCTGCCCAAGGTCACACAGCCCAGCAGGAGCAGGAATAAGCCAGAAGTCCTCACTCTTTTTTTTTGAGTTGGATTCTCACTCGGTCGCCCAGACTGGAGTGCAGTGGCTGCTCCCGGCCACCACAGCCTCGACCTGCTGGGCTCCGGCGATCCTTGCGCCTCAGCCTTCCAAGTAGCCAGAATTACAGGCATGCGCCACCACGCCCAGCTGAT